>NW_021604615.1:675253-761528 GCF_004785775.1 Grammomys surdaster
CTCTCTCTCTCTCTCTCTCTCTCTCTCTCTCTCTCTCTCTCTCTCTCTCTCTCTCTGAAGTCTAAGACTATGAAATTGTGAGATGTCATAGGATACACCAAGGTTTACAAAACTGAGGTCTGAATGCAGACCTTCTGACTCAGATAAGACTGCTCTTTCCTCTTTTCAGTGCCTAGAGCACTTGCTAGATAACAAAGCCATAAAACAATCCCAAACACCAGGGAGAAGCCTTATCTTCAAATGCACTTTCCTTTTGGTCTCTTATAAACCACAAGCAGAAAAGGAAAGGTGTAAAAGCTGGTTTCTCTTGTACAAGCATCTAAGTGAAGTTAAACAAAACTAAGGTTGTATGAAAAAGCATCATGGCTCACATTCTCAGCCTATAATTAACTTTAGGAAACAAGACTTATCTGATATATATTGAGTTATAGTTATTAAGAGAGGTGTAGAGGAAACAGAATGCCACCCTTATCCACCAAGTACCACCAATTATGTAGGGCAGAAGAAGAACATATGACCACTGTCCAATGGAGTGTATAATGGTATAGAACAGAAACAGTGCCAGAGAGGAAGTAGTTGAGATCTTGAGATCTTGAGATTTTTACAAGTTGAAGAAAATAATTTTGAAAGGCTTAATAATGTTTTTGAACACCAGAAAGTTACATAATTTAGAAAGGCAAATGATATTTACTGAGTATTGGGCTAGTTACATTACACACAGAGAAAAAAAAATCAGTTGTCTGTATATGCTTTTATGTGCCTTATGTATGAATATAATTGTGTACATATTTTTAAATCACTTGTAATGTAGAACCAGGAAGCATTTGTGAACCCCAAAAGACCAACTAATATTTTATATGTATGCATGTACACAGGTCATATATATATATTACATTTGAATGTTATATTGTACTATAGACTATAGACCATAATTGAAACTTACGTATCCTTATTTGTCACTCCTCTGTTTCTCGCCTCCTCAGCTCCTGAAATGACCCATTTTCTATATTTCTATGAATTTGACCCTTTTAGATTCAACGTTTATGTGAGAACATGTGATATTTTCTTTCTGTGCTTGAGTTATTTTACATGACATTCTGTTCTCCAGGTTTATCTCTACTGATTCCAATTTCACATCTCACAATTTCACAGTGTTAGATTAAAAAATAAATGAGGTGAAGATCCCTATGTAGCCTCTCCATGTGTGTTACCTAAGTCTTGTCTTAACACCTCACTTTGTTCTTTTATTGTTAATCATCACTATTAGAAAACTGAGCATGCATTCAAACAAATACATTCAGATAATTAGAAATGCAAAGTCAAATGCAAACTACACTGCCTACTTACACACACACACACACACACACACACACACACACACACACATATATATATATTTTCAGGCCAGTACTTAGCTCCAGTTTCCACACTACCCCGCAAGAAGACCTGAATCTAGCACTAGTCTCCAGGTTATTTTGCCAACAACCTCTAGGTTATAAGCCCGCCCCTGCCAACAAACCATCAATCAGGAGGAAAACAGAAGTTAAGTTTATGGTTTGGTTCCCAGCACCAGGCAGTTGTGTTAAAGGCCACAGTAGCACCCCCTCCCCCCAGACCCCTCCATTTAGATGCTTGCCAGGCTAAAACCACTCACCTATCGCTTGCCTTTTTAAATAAAACCTTGCCCTGATAAGTGTTAGGGACCTTTCTCCACCAGTACTGTCCTGTGGTCCTGTGGGTTAGCAGTGTTAAGCCAAAGCTGGAGCTTGTAAATAAAGACCCTTGTGTGCTTGCATCAGATCATCTGATTGATCAGTCATCTGGGATTCACAAATCCTTTCTTGTACTATATTACAAGTGATTAAAAAATATACACACAACTGTATGGACACATTTATATTTCCAAACATCAACCAGTTAGATTCAAAGACAGAAATTCTAAAACATTATCATTGTGATCCTTAATATGCTCAGCACTTGCTCTTAAGTGAACAGTGCTTTTGATAGCCATTCCTTCGATTGAAGACATTTCGGCAAGTAATTAAGTCCTTGCCGTTAAGACTCTGAATACATCAAATGGAGTTATTGGTGCTGTTTCAAGTTTCTTTCATGGGAGCTCTGTGCTTGTTTCCTTTGTGTCTAGATCATTTCTTAGACTTTGCATCATTGTGCATACACAGAACCAACATAGACATAATCCTTTTCCTACGCAGATGGATTGTCAATGAAGAATAATTCATTGAGACCAACCAATGACCAATGCCTTAATGACTGAGGTTTGCATGTTAATTCTCTTTTGGAGCCTTTGGGTCTCAGATAATTGTGTTGCTAATTTAGAGTGCTCAGAGCTCTCTCTCTCTCTCTCTCTCTCTCTCTCTCTCTCTCTCTCTCTCTCGCGCGCGCGCGCGCGCGCGCACTCTCTCTCTGTGCGTGTTTGTGTGTGTGTGTTTGTGTGTGTGTGTGTGTGTGTGTGTGATGTATGTGTTCAGTAGAGGCATGTGTATGCCAAACATTTCTGTGTAGATCAGAGAGCAATTTTAGGGAACATCTTTCTGAAGCATAGTCTCTGGTTTCTGATTGCTATAAACTCTATTCTTTTGTATCAGCCTTCTGTCTTGCTGTAGGAATTCTGAGATTGCAGACTGATGACACTACATCTGACTTCTTACATGGTTTCTGGTATTAAACTCAAATTGTCAGGACTTTCTACTCCCATCTACCATGTTCTACACCCTCCTGATGTAACATAACCTCTATCTACTGTGTTGAATTTGTTTACTCTCATTGCTGAGACTCCAATCTCCAGTTTCTCTGAATTCTCAGTACCAATAATCAAGAAGTCACAGAGGTGGTGTTGCTTAGCACAACCTTATTCAAAGAAAGGGATCCTCTGAGCATCACTAAAATGTGAGCTCATTGAAAGACTGTTGATATATATGATAGATAGATATAGATAGATATAGATAGATATAGATATATAGATATATATGGACTTGAATTACGTGAAGTTTTATAATTTCTCAGGCTGAGAAGTTCAGGGAGTGTCTTGTATGGAATAAACACTTTACCTTTGCCATTGGATCAGACAAACTGGTCAGTGGTTTATTTCAGTGCTTGTGTAATGTAAAGAAACAAAAGTCAGGTTCAAGGCACACTTTCAAATGAAAAAGGCTTTCCTACTGTAGTGCAGTGTAACCTCTCAACTCTGCAGTCTTTTCTGAAGAGGGTGGACATACAGATCAGACAGCAAGATCAGACAGCAGTTACTTGTAATACCAAAATTGTGTGCAAAAATGATGTTCAGATGGTGCAAAAATGAGAATATTTTAAAGCTGTTCTACACAGTTTTGGGGGTACTCCATATCTTGAAATTTAGAATCTGCTATAATACTGTAAAATGAAAATTTTCTTTTTTCTTATTCCTTAAAACATTGCTGTAACATGATGTAGAAAATCACAGAAAGGATTACTGCTGCTGAGCAGACTCAGGCTCAAGCCCTCTGTAAGATCCTATGAAGTCTTTCTGCTCTTATTTTGAGGAGAAATTGGAAAATAATCATGAGCTTAGAAGCAAGAAAAATAACTGTGTCCTGACCATGATTGTTCTACCACACTGCAGTTTTTATTTGATAAGGGTTACAATATCTGGTTCTAAATGTCAAGAAGACTCAAGAAGATCTTTGTTCCTGTCATCAGACTTTGCATGGCAGTGATGCATTTTCAGACACTTTCCTGTCATGGTAATGAGGTTTTTGCCACTACAAGCATCGGGACAGTTAGATTTACAAACCACAGTTCATCAATTGATTGGAGGTGTTTCCCCTTGGAAAACAAAAACCTTCATGTGAATACTAAGCAGTGAGGGAAAATCGATTTTCAAAGGCTATGCAATCTTGTAAAATTTAAAATGTGTCTGTGGGGCACAAATCATCCTATATTTCCATATAAAATAAATTCCATTTGTAAAAATGCCGTACCAAACATGCCAATAATAATAAGAATTTGTAAACTTAAAATTAATTTTAATATACTTAGGAAGGGAAGGGACAAACCCCTTTCCTAATTGCTGGGAAAATAAAATCTCAAAACTCTCTTATCCAGTCTTACTCTCATGGAAGTTATATATGGTCTCATTATACTTGGAAATTCTTTTTTAAAAGTATTTCTTAACACCCATAAAAGAATGATTTGATGAAAAACAAGCCTGTTTCTGTTTAGGAATCTGCTAGTAACACACATGATCTTTCATTCTCCATTTTGAGACCATCATCCCATATCTATATTGATTTCATTTCTCAAATTTGATGTTTGACACAATTCTAGCCCTTTGGGAAGTCTTTTCAGGTCTGATTTTCTTCTGAAGCAACATTGTTAGGCTCCTAGTGAAGATCTACACTCTCTCTTCAATAACCATTGCCTTTATCCCTCTCAATGAGGTCTCCTATACAGAACTGCAACAACACAGGGTTCTCTCAGCATTGTTCACACCTTTACCCAGATGCCTTAGAGTCTAAGTTATTTATTCTGTGGAAACATCACTGAAAAAGTTGAAATATGTTTTTCTGCTGTTCTTTCCCTTTGTTTTGATTCTGAATGGGTTTTTCAAACTTGGAAGACTGTTTTCTCATTCTTACCACCACCGGGTTCTGTGCTACCTGAAGGCTACACTTTGGTTAATTGCTTGATTGATTAATTGATTTGTATGTGTGTGTGAGATCTCTCTGTGTGTGTATGTGTGATATGTGATATGTGTGTGGTGTGTGTATGTGTGTGTAATGTGTATGTTTATGTATGTGTTTGTGTGTGAGAGTTCAGGTAAGCATGTGACAAGGCACTTGAATTGAGGTCAGGGGTCTGCCTCTAGTCTCCATCTTTGCTTTCTAGTTTCTTAGAGACACAGGAAGGGTTGCCTGGTTATTGCTGGACATAGCAGATTAGCTGGATCAAAGGCTTCCAAGGAGTGTTCTGCTACCTTTGACTTCATTGATGTTTTCGGGATTCAAATTCAGGTCCTCATACTTGTTCAGGAAGTGCTTTACCTACTGAATCATATCCTCAGATTCTGTATATATTTTAAGTATACATCATGAAACATGCAAGAAATATTGAAACTTTATAGACATGTGATTCTCACTGGTTAAGGTCATTCATTGTCTACCACCCATTATTTCTGTCCCCCAATAAAGTCAATTTAAAACTCATTCTTTCCATGATAGCTTCTTGATAAAATTATCCTCCTTCCAGACTGAGTAACTTTTTCTCTGGAATTTTCTTTAGAGCCAATTTATGAGTCATTCAAGGAAATAAGTCTCATTACTTTGTAATCACACCTCATTTCAACCCCAAATAGAATTACATAGCTTGATCACTCACTTAATTCACTAGATTTGGCTCTAAAAGATCCCATTATTTCTGAACACAAAAGCAATACTCTGAAGATGGAGATTCATCAGCACTGACTATGTGGAATGATGGTTGTAGGCTCTGCTAATACTTTCACATTCAGGGTATCCAGGTATTGGCCTTAACACACCAAGCACATTGGTCTTGTTAAAGGTACTAATGGCCATCCTCTGGCTATATATAAGAGCAACTCTGTTCTCTGTACTTCTTATCCAACGGAGAGGGTATAAAACAATTTGTCAGTTTTTCCCCTTTTGTAATATTTTCTTCATTTGGTTGTACCGTCTCCTTTCTTTGATTTACTTCTATCTTTATTTATTTGTTCTGTCTCATACTACCTTTCATAGTTATAAGTACAAGAGCTTATTTAGGATTGTTTTCTTCTGTAACTAAAGGGTTGTTTACCTATTCTCTTCAGCGTTTTATGTAAGTTTTGGTTAATCATACAGTATAAATATTGATTTTTTTTCCATGTGCAGATTCACAACTGAATTTGAATTCTAGATTCCATCTCAGGAGTTTGCATTTCCTCCTTGACTATCATCAATGAGGTCTGACAAATTTAGTAACTTCAAAATGAACTCTTGGATCTACCCTGCTGCATCAGACATACTTTTAGTTTTTCTTGCCCACAGAGATGGCAACTCCATCATTCCAAATACTTAGTCCATAGGCTTTACTCTTTTTTTTTTCCCACATGCTATTGTCAGTGACATCTTGAATACCTTTCTTCTTTCTCTTTTAATCTGTCAGGAAGTCTGTCTTCATACATTTTTCAGAATATGAATCCTTTCTTAATACTTTAACTGCTACTATCACAGTCTACCCAGACCTTCTTTTCTTTTGGAATATTCTAACAACTTCATGACCTTCACAACTTTACTGTTAGTTTCTAGTAGTAGGTTGTTGTTGCAGTATTCAGAACATTTAAGAATCTCTTTGAATAGTATTCCTCTTTTTCTGATTTATTCTACTTTGGGTTGCTATGAGAAGAGAATGGTGTTAGAGTTCTAGAGACTGTGGCATTAACAGTGATGGAGCAGAAAGGGAATTACCTTTACACGGAAGAGATCAAAACATGAGATAGCCTTGTGTTATAAAAGAGGTTGGAAGATGATTCAGCAGTTAAGAGCACTAGCTGCTCTTACAACAAACCTATGTTTGTTTCATGTAAAAGTAATTGTCATCTTAGAATCTTACTGAATAAGCTTAACCTTTTTAGTTCTTTCTGAACTCTGGCTGGCTGATTCAACTCCAAACTCTTCTCCAAGGTGCCTTTGCGAAAGTGCCAAACTGGCTTCACTCAGCTTCTCAATTAATTGTTCTTCTTGGCCTCAAATTACCTCTGGCATCCTTTTCTAACTTTCTGGCTTGTTCTCATTCTCTGGCTTATTCTGTCTTCACCAGCAACCTGACTCTATAAAACTTTCCTGGTAAAACTGTTCTCTGTTCTCTGTCTCTCTGTCTGTCTGTCTGTCTCTCTCTCTCCCTCCATCCCTCCCTCTCTCCTTCTCTCAAGCTGCTGCTGCTCTCCTAAGTTAATTCTTTTCTCTGTCCTCAGTAGATATGGGTGTATTCTATGTCTACCTTATTCTGATAAATCTTTCTGATTTTTCACTTTGTCTGCCTCTCAGTGAGAAATAACTCTTTCTTCTATACACTAACCTTATCTACATTGTGTGGAATTAAAGATGTGTACTGGTCTCGTCTGTGTTACACTCATAGAGATTAAATGTGTGTCTGCATTCCAGCCTGATCACATAGACCTCAAAAGTCTTTCGACTTTTGCCAAAGCCATCATGGTGTTGGATTAAAATTTCTCTACAGTTTCCTAGAATCTATATGGTGACTAAAAAACAGTTACTTTAGTTCCAGAAAGTAAATATACTTTTTAGTCTCCCAGGTCACCACATTCACAAATATATTGCACAGACATATGTGCAGGCAAAACACCAGCATAAACTAAATCATTTCAAAACCTACCCAAGAATTAACTTTCTTTTGCAAGTCCAAAGCCACTGTATGAGACTAGTCAGAATCCACTCATGAAAGAGCCCTTGCCTTTCAGAATTTCTTAAAGATTTTATTCTCAACATTGTGCCTATGGAAAAAAATAGATGCCAGAACATGAAACTTGGCAGATACACTCAAGTTATATCATATTCTTAAATTATTTTCTCCCTCAGAATAAATTAAAATGTTCTTACAATGTCTAGCAGGGATTTACCTATTTAACTCTTCTTTATCCTACTTATGCCATTTTTATAACCACCAAATTACCTTCTGTATTTTTGGCACAGGCCTTCACAATGCTTATGAAATATCTCAAGAGTGAAATTGACTTTAGATATTCTTTCACCAACTCTCTTAGTCTTAAATACCTTTTTAGGACAGCTATCTGTCCAACTATGTCCAAGATTCTCCAGAACAAATATAGAAAATGTGGTTTGTTTACAAAATGGAATACTATTCATCTATTAAAAACAAGGTTATCATGAATTTTGAAGGCAAATAGATGGAACTAGAAAGTATCATCCTGTGTGATGTTACCCACACCCAAAAAGACATGTGTGGTATGTATTCACTGATAAGTGGATATTAGCCAAAAAGTACAGAATACCCATGATATACCCTACAGAACCTAAGAAGTTAAACAAAGAAGAAGGCTAAATGAGAATGCTTAAGCCACATTGGGGGGGGGGGCAGCAGGAGGGAGGGACCTGGATAGGAGGGGGGAGGAGAAAGGGGAAGAGGGGCAGGACTAGGTATATGAGAAGACAGGAGAGAAGCCCAGAGGGCCAGGAGAATGAATGGAAATATGCTGCTGCCTGGGGTGGGCAGTGCAGGTAACCTGTAGAAAGTCCCAGAGACCTGGTCTAGGGGAGGCTCCAGGACTCAATGTCAGTGACTTTAACCAAAATGACCAACAGTGTAGCTACGGAACCTGAAGAGACCACGTCTAGTAGTTAGACAAGACCTCCAATGGAGGGTTGGGGACACTAACCCATCTACAAAACATTTGACCCCAAATTGCTCCTTTCTAAGAGAAATACAGGGACAAAAATGGAGCACAGACTGAAGGAATTTCTGACCAGTGACCAGCCCAACTTGGTCCATCCCACGGACCAGTACCAATCCCTAACACTGTTACAATCTATGTTGTTTTTGGAGTCGGGAGACTCTGAGAGGCTCTACCTCTACCAGCATCTGGTTGAAACAGATAAATATATTCACAGCTGAGCATTAGACTGAGGTCAGGGACCCCTACAGAAACATTAGTGAAAGGATTGAAGAAACTGAAGGGGATGATAACCCCATAGGAAGATTAACAGTGTTGACTCACCTTGACCCCTGGAAGTTCTCAGAGAACTTCAACTAAAGAGTTGAAGCCATCAACTAAAGAGGATACACAGGCTTGTCTAAGAGACCCTGGCACATATATAGAGAGGACTGCCATGTCTGGCCTCAGTGGGAGATGATGTGCCTAATCCTGTAGAGACTTGATGCCCCAGGGTTATTGATTATTCCAGCATTGAGAAACATTGGCATTGTCTCCAGCTTTTTAATTTAAATCCAAGCTTTTTAATTTGAACCTTATGGACAAATATGCCAGTGTTTCTTCAGAATAATCTTTGAGAAGCAGAATTTTTGAACCATAGGGAGCCTATATTATACCTTTGATCTTTGCTGTAAGTTTGGCTACCAGTTTATGCTCCCAAACACTAAGATCTGATATAATCTATTTAAATTTTACTGACCTAATTTTGTCTTGTGATTTCTGGCTTCTTATGGTTTTTATTCTTTGCTATTAAATGAGTTTATAGTGTTTCTTTCCTATATACCTATTAGTAACTATATACTATTTTTCCTCTATGATTTAATATCTTTCTTATTCTTTTATGTTTTTATTGTTTTCTTAACTACCTTAAAGACAGAGAATCATTTGGACTGAATAGACAGTGAGAGAGAAAAAAGAAAATTAGTACTTTCTCCAGCATTCCAGGTACCCAGTTTTGAGAAGTAGAAAAAAGACCAAAAACCCGATAGGCTAATAATGATAGATTATCTTTGATTTTGTCCTAGAATTCATGAGAGATATTACATTTTGGTTAGGCATTTTCTGTACTGATGAGGAACCTTAACTTGGGGTAAAAACAAGGAAAGGTTTTATATTTTGTTTTGTTTTTGCCATTTTCTTCTCTTTCTTTATTTTCTACTTCCTATGAGTTGTGCTAAGAATAGGTAGTTTGGAAAGTCCTGTATTCTTCTTGTATTCTTTGTTTCTAAAAGTCTTACACAATCAATTTGTAAGTGCATGGGATAGAAAGGATTAGCAGAGCCTTGCTTTTGATGGCTAGGTGAACTGTGGTTGCTTTTAAGGTATGTTTCAGTCTACCTATTCTAATTGGATTACCTAGTCTACAGCAAAGTTGATATTTATTTACTAATTAAGTGAACAAAAACCAGAATGCCTCTATATTAGACTTACCCTTTCTCCAAATTCCAACACACACACACACACACACACACACACACACACACACACACACAGAGAGAGAGAGAGAGAGAGAGAGAGAGAGAGAGAGAGAGAGAGAATCTTATCTCATTTTAAAAGAATTAATTTTGATTTTTATATGTTTTGCTGTCTTTTCTAGACTTATTTCTGTGGACCATAGGAGCATACATGTACAGTGTCTACAGAGGCCAGAAAATGGAATTAAAATTCCATGAAACTGTAGTTACAGTTGGTTGTGATATGATTTCATCATGTGGGTGCAGGAAGTTGAACCCAAGTCCTCTGCAAGTCCTGTGCAATCTCTGCAGTCTCCAGGTATGTATTTATCAATCTCCCCTTAAGATAAATAGGCATTTATATTGTGTAATGCTTCTTATCCCTAAATTGAATTTCAGTGTGTAAAATAAAGTCCGATATTTCAAAAATGCTATAGCCAGGAACATAACAGACCCAGGTATTATCATTGAAATTTTCCTGTATTTTCAACAAATCACTCAACCCTCTGAAACATCTCCCACCACAAAACTCTTTGTTTCAATTATATGCTCATAGTACAACTGAATAATAGAGCTGCAATGCTCTGAGTACATTACAGACAAAAAATACCTGCACTGCCTGCATTAGTTTTCATTTATTTTCCTGATCTGTTAAAGGCTTCAGAGCTGATGAAGTGACATTTCTGGTCTGTTAGTGACACTCTCTTAAAATAACAAGCAGAAGATTTTATTAGTTACTTGCATCTTGAATCGTTTTTATTTATTTAGGGTATGGTAAGAAAATTTCACCAAGTGATCTGAGAGACAAATGTACCAAACAAATTTGAACATTAAAGGCTATCAGTTTGTAAGTAATTTGTTCTGCAGCCACTTATAATGGCATGCTTTTAGTCAAACTACAAAACCTCAGTTGGTACTAATATTTTTCGTTTTTTATTAGTTGAACAAAAGTAATAAATATCATAGAGCACACATATTGCTAAGTTAATATTAAACCCACTCCACTCTCTCCCATGAAATCCACCTCAGGAGATACTATATGTATTTTGAAATATATATATACATACACACACATATATATATATATATATGTGTGTGTGTGTGTGTGTGTGTGTGTGTGTCAGTGTGTGGCACACCTCATTCTCAAAAGCATGTTAAGCACCAGTGAAATATGATACTTAGATGACAAGATTGCAAAAGGCATTTTAAACTAGCTTTCTTACTTCATTAACACAATATTCTCTGAGTTATAAACAGGATCTTTTTTTTGCGGGGGGAGATGGTTGGAATGGAACTGAAGTTCTTAGCCCATGGTAAGTATCTGCTCTCCCAATGAACTACATCTTTCCCTAAGTTTTCTTATATAGTGGGTTGCAAAAGCTCACTTCATGCACGTGTATCATGTTATTTGAGTATATTCACTACTTTCACCTGTCCCATTCCTATTAGCCTCATAGTCCCTCTAGAAAATTTTCATTCACACAGGGGTTGTAAACACAGAAAGGCAGGACGTGGGGAAGGGGATGACACTGGAATGTGGGTGTTCAAGGGGATTACAGATATCTTTCAGAACAGGGTATCGGCTGGGTGAAGGTTCAGGGGACAAGTCACTATGATTCACTTGTCCTTATCTAAGTTGGTATTGTCTGCCAAGGCTACCTATTTACAAGGTCTATGACTACTCAGGCTGGTAAATTTCCATGAAAGCTGCCTGTTTATAATAGCTTATAGCCAACTGTTTCAATGTTTTTCCACGGAGACCCAAGACTTGGTGTTAGCATACATGTATGACAGGCCTATTGCTGATTTTAGGCCTGTGGCTGATTTTAGGCCTTCAGTGTGTAAGCAGGGATGCACCTGACACCTCCTCCCTTCTCTAAGTATAGAAGGGCTGTGGCAATTCTAATCTTGAAAAGGCAGGGATAGAGGCCTGACCTCCAGTAATTGAAGGGGACTTTGTAATGGTTCCAGTCCCCCTGTTGTTGTCCAGTGAGGCATGAGGGCCATACCCATCCCAATGTCTTTTTCCTTGAGAGGGGATACTTTTGACATCAACCCCTACGCAGTTTGTTGACTTTTCAAATGTAATACTTTTTTTAGTTTCTTGGGCTACTGTAACAAACCACAGATAGATTTGGCTTCAACAAGTAAGTCTATTTTATTAAAATTGAGAATTTGTGCATTCAAAGTCATGACATTAGAAAGGTGGTTGCTCTGAACTTGTAGATTGTCATCCTTTCCCTGCCTTCATATCACCTTCTTTTTCTGAGTGTTTGTGCCTAAATTCTTTCTTTGAAGAACTCATATCTGAAAAGACTACAATAACAACTTCATTTTTGACTCAATTCTACAAAACTTAGTTTTCTTCACCAGATGTAATTCCTGTCTCAGAGGCTGACTGCTGAATAAGCTTACCTTTTCTATTTCTTTCTGAACTCTGGCTATCTGGTTTAACTCAGCTTTTCTGGCACAAATTCCTCTCCAAGCTGTCTGATTCAAACTGGCTTTTCTCAGCTTCTGACTGAATTTCTCTGCTTAGCCTCAAAGTAACTCTGGCAGTTTGTTCTAATCTTCTGGCTCATCCTCATTCTCTGGCTCATTCTGTCTTCGCTTGTAACCTGTCTTTGTAAAACTATCCCAGTAAAACTGCCTCCTTGTGGTTTAAAACTCGTGTGGGGCTCGGGGCGGGTCAGGTGTGCCTGTGCCCCTGTGTCGATGCCGTCCCAGGAATCACGGCTCAGTCAGCAGTCTTTGGGATTCAGTGGCACTCCCAGCTGATGGTTCCATCTAGCCAGCACCTCGGGGCTCGCTGCCACCCTGCCATAGGGACCCAGCATGGCTGGTGGCCATGGTTGAGTCCCCGGAACAGGGACAGAGGCACCCTGGGAAGGCAGTGTATGGACCGCTGCTGCAGGGGAGAGTGCCCCTTGGACAGCTGCAGCAGGGAGCTCAGGAAGGGGCTTTCCTCAGTGCGAGTTTCCCACTTACACAAGAGAGTCCAAAGTTCCAGGAGACACATAGAATTGAAGACATGGAAGTTTTACTGCCCATAATAGTTGTATCTGGAATGAAGTGCTCTCCCACAAAATGCCAGGAGGGGCCCCATTATATTGGGGAGTGGGGGTGGGGAAGGAGGGTCTAGGGAGATGAAAACTTTGTTATCTACACTCCAGCCTTTAGGTAATTCATTAATATGTAAATCTTGAGGCAGAGACCTGTTAGTCACATCCTCTACCTGTGCCTTACGTGACCCACTATATTGGTGAAATGGAGAACACTGGATACTGAGGCGTAGTCAAACACCCGAGGATGTCCTACAGCCAGACATCCCACCCTCTTTTCTTTCATAAAAGAAGGGGTATATCTGAAGGTGTAGATTATAGGAGATATATGTAAGCCACATGTGGGGCTGTTACTCCCATGTGACCAATGACTGTGGGCCTCTCTGTGGGAGGGACTGTGGAGGGCTGAAACTGAGAGAGCTAGAGGCCTAGGAAGAGCTGAAATCGCCTTCTGTCCTAGTGGTTTAATCTAAACCATGGTGCCGGGGTTCTAAAGCTCTTCTACCAGGCATAAGGCCTTTTCTCATAGTTCGCCATCCCATAACTCCCCCTTTTAGGAGAGATGTCACCTATAGTGAAAATTTTGGATGAGGAAGTCAAAAGAAAACACCACACAGGCTAGGGGCTATAGCATAACCAAGTCAAGGGTAATGGGAATTGAGGATTGGATTGGGAAAGCAAGGAGTCATTGAATCAATTGAATACATATTGTACAATTTGAGAGTAATGACATCTGATTAATCTAAATAGACATTATGATTTCCTCACTAGCACATCACTTCAGCTATGTGGCTTTGGCAAGAGTTCATCAGTGGCTGGAAGGTCTGGGTTTGTCTTCTATCTCAGCGTGTGTTTCTGTGTCTTAGTGAGCATCTCTGGGTCTTCAGTCAGACTAGACGACTGGGAGAAGGCATCTTGGCAGGTTCCAGAAGGTGGCACTGTCTCTGGATCTCAGTGTCAGTGTGTTTCTAGAGTCTGCAGTCTGACGAGATGTCTGGAGAGGAGGCTGCTTGGCATCTCAGGCAGGTTCCAGAAGACAGGGAAGCAGCATCTCCAGTGGGGAGATGTCTGGAAAGCCTGGATATCGAGCATTAAATTACTTGGGAGCATGTACATCCTGGAAAGGCAAAGGTGTTTGAGGAAATTTTAGTCTTGGAAAGTATCTTTGAGTCTATTTTTGGATGGCTGAAGGAGGAAAACATTGTGTTAATCATGTAGGCATCAACAGTTTGTCTGTAAAGGAAATTAGTTGTTAATTAAAAGTTGAAAGATGGTGATCAGCATGTTGATTTAACCTGTGGAAAAAAAATTTAGATGACTTTTGAACCTTGAAGAAATTTTAAAAAGTTGAAGAAAGTGTTGGACATATATCTCAAGTAATAGAGAGGAAAAGAAATATTAAAACAAAAGGTGAAAAATTTTTGGTTGAAAATCATGAACATTGTTGTTTTAGAGGTTCCTGTTTGGAAGAAAAGCATTAATGAAGTGTTTAAAAACAGTGGGTGAGGAGCCTGTTCTGCCATGTAGTGGCTGCATGCTCTAGCAGAGAAGCCAGGGTATACCCTATTTGTTTTTCTTAGAAAAACAGAAGAAAGGCCAACTTTGAAGAAAAGCTCAAATCGAGAAACATAGGGGCTTTATAAGAGAGTCAGAAGAAGTGAGATTCTGTGTCAAGGTCTGAGCCATGGGAGGGAGACACCTAGAGGCTGGCATGGAGCCAGCAGCTCCTGGAAGAAGCTGGCAGGCAGCGCTCAGGCGCTTTCAATTGTGAGAAAGACGGAGGGGGAAGGGAAAACCTCTGCTAGCAGGCAGAGCAGGACAATGATTCTTTGGGGGAGGGGTAAAGAATGGAGACTAAGGAGTCTCTGCCATCTTGTCTTTGTGTTAGAGAACATGTGGAGAGAGAAACCTAGTCTTTTGAACTAGGCAGGAGTTAGTCTGTAGTTAACAATTAGAGAGAAGATGATAGCTAGGAACACAAGAAGGAGAGAGAATAGAGGTGGAGGATGGATGGACAGAGATGTAACTCACGATTTTCACAGGCACCAGCAGGGAGCGCTTTTGGAGCTGACTCTGCACACATTGTCCACTGCTAGCAGGGGGGAATATGATGGCCCGTGTGCCTTGGGATCACACGGGCATGAGGTTGTCCACGTCTCCTATCTGGAGCAGATGTCTCAGGGAGGCAGAGATCACCGCAATGGAGCAGAAGTGGGCGCAGAAAGCTTGGTTGTGTTTGTCTCACACTGCGCCAAGTAGACGCGGCAGGGATCGTACTTGGGCGGGAATGAACTCAGCCAGATTTCAGCGGGCACAGGAGCAAGCCCCTCGAATCTCTGTTCTGGGCCCCAAACACCAAGGGGGGGTGCACAGCAGGACAGATACTGTGGGGGACACATGGCATTGTGCTTGGACAAGCCAGCACACTGATATTGGCCTCCGTTCTGGGGGTCTATGGACACCACTGCAGAATGGAGGCAGGGAATGCACGGAGTCCGCTGAGGAAACAGGAGAGTCTAGACACCGCGCCCTGGTGGAAGTACTTGCTTGTTTGGCGGTAGCAGTCCATTCATTCTTTCAAATCCGTGGGTGTCTGTGTCCCACGTTGGGCGCCAGCTGTGGTTTAAAACTCTTGAGGGGTGTGGGGCGGGTCAGGTGTGTCCGTGCCCCGTGGCCGATGCCGTCACAGGAACTGCGGCCCAGTTGGCGGTCTTCGACTCATCGGCACTCCCAGCTGATGGTTCCATCTAGCCAGCACCTCGGGGCTCACTGCCCGTGCCACTGACGACAGGGTCCCAGGAGCAGGGGCGTAGGGACCCATCGTGGCCGGCGGCCCTGGTTGAGTCCCCAGAACAGGGACAGAGACAGCCTGCGAAGGCATGGTCAAACACCCCAGGATGTCCTACAGCCTGACACCTCCTCATTCATTTTTCTCTCTGTGTTGAGGGCCATCGGCCACAGTCGACTGGGTTCACCTGAAAGAGAGGCTGGGAATGGAAGAAGGGACAGGAGGGTGGGAAGAGATGAAGCCAGGACAAAGGTTTCTGATGGAGGCTCAATGCTTTAATGTTCAACTTTCAACTTAAAGGGGAAAGCCCACCCCCATCCCCAGAGTTCCTTCTTGCTTCAGCCGGCTGGGGGTGAGCGGAAACCATCTTGCTGGAGGTGAGAGGAATCCATACTTAATCGTGGGCCAGAGATGTCTCAAAGCAAGCTCAGCAGGAAGTCTATTCTTCTCAGCTTGTGTACCAGGCTACAGGCAGCCAGAAAGGCACCAAGGCCAAAACAAGCACTGCCTCAGCCAAAGGGCAGGCAATGCCTCCAGGCCATACCTCCAGAGTCCTATTGTTTGGTCTATTGTGGTAAACAAGATCTCATCTCTTAGGCCTGCTCAAGGCTGGGGGAAGGGCACATCTCTGTGCTGCTTCCTTAAGTTCTCTGTTTCCAGTGTTTTCCTATTGAGATCTGGGAATGTTCTATCTCTGACACATTCTGTCAAATCTTTCTGTGATTTATCACTTTGCCCCTCAATTAGACATCATTGTTTGGGAATAAAAGTGTGTAATAAAACATGATTGTGTTACAGCCAGAGGGAATAAAGGTGTGTACTAAAGGTATCTCTGTATTTGAGCTATATCACACAAATATAGAAGGTCTTTGGGCATGATCCCTTCACAGATCAGCCACATTGCTGAATTAAAATTCCACTATACAATTTATCCTAGTCGAGGCTTTTTATATACCTACACTTCCTAAAGCCTTTAGGGATAGAAATTTATTATAGGGTTCAGTAGCATACACTATCAGCCTATATTCACCAGGATTTCATAGCTCTCTGTTTCATGATATTTTTTCACTAGTGTTTTTTCCATTAGCTTTCTGCATCATCCATTATAGCTTTTCTGTATTTATATTTATTGAACATTTTTTAATTATTAAAAAAATATTCTCAAATTTACTTGAATGCCAATAGGCCCTCAACTCAGGTCCTAAGGGATTCAGGGTCATTCAGCTTTTCAAGACAAAAGGGACTAGGAACTTATTTAAGAACAGATGATAGGGAAAATTAACCCTACATGTTTTACTTCAGAGGAGTGAGACCTAAGGATTCCATATCTTTGTAAAACCCAAGTAGTCATCCCACATATATAACAGCAAACATCTACTAAAAGAATAAGTAAATAAGTGAATATTTAAATAAGCTAGTGGTTTGCAACATTCCTCATGCTACAACCCTCTCAATACAGTTCCTCATGTTATGGTGATCCCAACCATAAAATTACTTTTGTTGCTACTTCTTAACTGTAATTTTGCTAGTTTTATGAATCATAATGTAAATATATGATATTTAGGTATTCAACCCTCAAAGAGGTCATAACCCACAGGTTGAGAATCACTAATAAACAGAAGTCAGGAAAACATAGCTAGTATTATAATCTGCTTCTTCTCTAGGCTCATAGCATACTCACACTGCTTTATCAGACTTTCAAAAGCTATAGATCTGTGGAATCTTTACTGTGAGACACAGTGTGGGAACTAATAACAGGCAGTGTCATCTTACTTGTTGACATTTCCCAATCCCAATTCCCAATGTTTCTCAAGCTGTCAAAATTTACTTATTGGTGTGCAGGGAGTTCAGAAAAGTAATGGGCTAATATTTTGAACAGACCCAGGAGGTAGGAAGATAGCATGCCTTATAGTTTAAATGACTCAAAGTAAGAACTGTGTTCATGAGAACTGCCTGCATTATATTTCTTCTCTGAGGCGGTCAGTCTTCTTCATTTTGATGAAACAGGAGGGTTAATTTACAAATACTCTGATGCCTCCCCTTTCAGGCAATAAAGTATATTAGATCTTCAGAGAAAAATAATCTTATCAATATATTAGCCATTATACTATATGTATAAAGATAAATATGCTTCATTTCCAAAGAGAAAACTTTCTATTATTTATATAATAAAACCAATTTAATCTACTTATCCTGTAACCTTTATTCCATTTAATCTCTTTGTCTATCATAAAATTGAATAAAGATAGTTAAGATTAATGGATAGTATATTTGTCAGCTTACTGGTGCTATGACAAAAATACCTGAGATAATCAACACAATAAAGAGGAACTATTTTGATTCACAGTTTTATTCAATTTTTGCTTGGCTTACAATGAGTCCATTAGAGCAGGTGTGTGTGGCAGAGGGAAAGTGATTGTTTTATGGTATCAGGGAACCAAAGAAAGAAAGAGAATGACTAGCTCTGCAAAAGTCAAAGGCATGCAGTCAATGGCCTCCTTCTCCTCCACTGGGCTCTAAGTCTTAAAAGTTCTACTTGTTCATACCATACATGTTAATAGTAAGACTTTATCAGGCAACCTTTGTTTCATTCAGGGGACACTTGGGATCTAGACTATATGGAGTTGGAGAGTTGGATCAGTGATTAAATGTACTTTTTGCCCTTGTAGACAATGTAGGTCTTATGTCCATCAGCCACATGGCAGTTTACAGCGACCTGATACTCTTCTTCCAGGTTATAGGACACTTTCTTTAGGACTCCAGGGACACCAGACAGGTGTGGTGCACAGACATACATGCAGGCAAAACTCTTTTATGTATAAAGTAAATAAATCTAAAAATAATTAGGGTCTATGCTTTAATAGACACATACAAAATACATATAAAATACTGTAAAGATAAATAAGTACAGATAGTAATATGGACATATAGATAAAATAATAGAAATTCTAAGACTTTGGTTAAAAAATATTGATGTTCCCCACTTTTATTTAAATTTCAGGGAATTAATTTGTTTTCATTTTTTAACTAAGACAAAGGACAGTAGTGTACATTTCTAAGTGTTTTGTCAAAGTTTGAATTCAAAGGTTGTAATGCAGCTCCCAAACTGAAATGTGTTTTCACCACAAGCTACCTCACAGTGTGATACAATTTATCAGGGTTGTCATCTGTGACTCAAGAGAGACAAAAATAGAATGCTAGGGACTCTGGGAGTAAGAACCTATGTGCTCAAGTGTACTGTTAGGTCTCAGCAAAGTCATGCTAATCATGATATGAGCAGCTGTCTACTCGTTATCACAGAGCAGGATTTGGTTATAATATCCAACCTGTACTTTGAAGTGGGAGAGTACAAACGGACTTCAGTTAATAAATCACTTTTGTAAAAGCTATTCCATTTTATAAACATTATTTCCCAGACATAGAAACTCTAATATTGTGAAACTTCTACTTTTCTATATAGAAAGAGAATTTATAATCATTTTTTTCACTTTTTTCACTGCTTTGTAATGTTCAAAGTCAGCTAGACTACTGACTGGGTTCAAGGTTTTATCTTGGACTCCAGAAAAGCATGATATATAATACCATATAAAAAAGATGGAGATTCAGTAACTTTTCTGAGATGAACACTACAGAAAATAGTTTAGAATGCCTTCTGGAACTTTCTAATAGAGAGGAGTGTGTTAGAATGACAGCAGGCAATAAATGAAAGCAGTGCTTAGCAATTTAGGAATCCTTTTTGTGTGACATAATCTACTAGGTAACCATTTTGCCTTTTTTGAAACCCAGATAGTATGCTTTTATTTTAGCTAATTTTTATCATTAGCACAACTGCACATACAGAACTGTCAGTTAAATTAACTTTTTGCTGAATTCATGTCTACTTTCTTAACAAAAAGTTAGAAAATAAACTGCCTGAACTTTGAAACTTTTTTTCTTCCCCATCTCAGTTTTTCCACTAACAATTAAATCTCAATTGTTGGTCATTGGTCACTCATTCCATTAATTACATCCAGACTTTGAATCAATTTCTCCAACTAATATCTTCCCAAAGCTTAGATTTTTCTGTTCAAATTTTTAAAGGGCAAACATCTACCTAAAATTGTATATATGTGCATTGTCAAATAAAGACAGGCCATAATACTTCTTAAGGAAAATACCCCATTTCCAATGTTCCTTAACTTAAAAAATTATTGATAATTATTTATCTTATCATTTAATTCCTGTGCATAAATGTTTCGTTTCCCAATTTACCAATGACAACACCTAATCAGACCTAACCAGAGTCATCAAGCTCTCCTAGCAATCTTTGATATTCTTGTATCAATCTATTTTTCTCCCAGTAGGCCACCATCATTCAGTAAAAGTCTGTCACTCCTCATCCAGGTTACAGCAGAAGAGCGAATCATCATAAACTACTCTAAAACATTAATTCTGCTGCAACTATTCAGCTTTGCGACAAGCAAATCTTCCCAAGTAACCATTATGTGTTATCAAAAGAAGAAAGTCCACAGGACATGGAGTTGTAACCAGATTCGTCATGATGTGCCCCAGCAAACTTCGACAGCCTCATCTGTAATCTCATCCTCTAAGTTTGTAGTCCAGGAGTCAGCTACACTCACAGTCCCCTGCACCCATGATGATTTATTTTCCTTCCAATCATTTTCCTTTCCTGGCATCCCCAGCCCTTCCTCATTTGAAGATCTTTTCCAGCTCATTTAGGGGTCAGTTCTATTTAGGAACCCTGTGACACCTCTCCATTACCTCAAGAAAGATTCTACACTACCCAATTATGCATAGACAGTGAAAACTGAGATAGAGACTTACTATAAACCTTCTCCTTTTCCTTTAATCTACTTAAAAGCAGGCAATTTTCTTGTTAACTATCATGTATCACTTAGTCCTATGTTTATACAGTAACACTAGAATGACAGAAAGTTAATAATTAATAAATATCACTCAATCTTCTGAATACAGAGATAGTGGAGAAGCCTAGGACTTTCATATCAAGTTTGCTGCTGTTGCTTTAAGAAGGACTTTGGGAAAGATTCACTCTGATTGGAGACAATGATATTCTGTTTCTTTGGAATGAGATTTTGGTGGACAGTGCCACTTCCTAACTGAATTAGAGTGATATAACAAAAATTATATATATACTTTTAGTAATAAGCATTATTTATTATTAATATTTTTAATAATAATTAATACATTCACTTTTATTAATGTATTATGTTCCACAGTAAAGTAAATGCCATGTATTTTCCTGGGCTACTGTTATAATATGCATTGTACTACAAGGCGTTTTCTTTAAGAATTAAAATATTGATTTATTAAACTTTCTAACAGCTACTGTATATAATCCTTAACCTTTCTGCTTTATCTCTGTAAAGATATAATCCATATTATTCTAACGCCATCTAATTTTCTTCCCACATTTCTCAAAAACATATGTCTCCTTTTGTGTAGATATTTCTCATTGTATGATTGCATGGCAGAGTCTGAAGTATGCTGGAGATTTCACTGGCTATGAGGCCCACCCCATTTATCCCAGAAGCCAAGCATGGCTTTAAAATATCAAGTGCCCCAAAATATCTGCTTCCAATTTACTAAGGTAAAAGGAGGTAAGAATAAAAGATGATCCAGGTATAGATATTGTATACTCATAACAAAAGCTAAAGATAAAAAAAGAATTGAATTTATCAAAACTAGAACTGCTGAAAGAAAGCACTCAATTGTGGTGGTTCATAGAACCTTCTTTTGTTAGTCCTAAATTCTTGAGATGGAAAAGAAATTAATGACTAGATTTATAAACTTGTATACTTAAATGACTAGAATTATATTTAGAAACTTATAGTTTCATATATATAAAAACAATTCTACATGTACCAATCTCATTTTAGAGTCCTTACTTAACATGTTTTCTTTGCCTTTTGTTTTGGCCACAAATATGGTTATGAGATAAGTAGATACATAGGCTCTCTATGAATCACTATTTAGTTGTAATTGGTGATTTATTGATTAGAATTCTTGTGATCTAATTGATGAAATAGTTTATACCTACAATGACCACTGACTATGAAAGCTTCATTTGTAGTATGAGAATTGTGATAATGTGGTCATAACACAAATAGTACTCCCTTCATTTGACTCTGGATACTTTCCAGTCCATGAATTTTAAATGTGTTATTTTATAAGAAATATTAGAAAGAAGATGATTGTAAGGGCTGGACAAACAGCCCAGCAGTTAAGGGTATTTGTTGCTCTCATAGAAGACCAGAGTTTGGTTTCCAGCACCCATACCTGAAAATGCATTTGTATTTTTACTCCAGCTATCATGGATTTTTTTTTTTTTGAGACAGGGTTTCTCTCTGTATAGTCCTGGCTGTCCTGTCCACCACTGCCCAGGTGCTATCTGGATTTAATACCCTTTCATAACCTCTGTAGGCACCTTCACATACATATGCCATAGCATAGTCTCTTTCTCCCTGTCCCTGTCCCTGTTCCTGTTCCTGCTCCTGTCCCTGACCCCCCCACACACATAAATAAATAAATAAATAAATAAATAAATAAATAAATAAATAAATACTGTTTCCAGAATTCTCTCAGTTTGTGTTTTCTTTAGATTCCGAGGGATGGCTGCTTGAGTTGAGGGCAGGAGTTTTAGTGGGCTTCCTGTCTTCTGATCCAACAAGAAGTCTCCACCCATGTTAAAGGCTGCAGTTCTAGTGACTTTAGTGGCTTCTGAAATGCTTCTGTGGTAACTTGAATAGGAATGGTCCCCATAGATTTATGCTTGAAAGCTTGGCCCATAACTAGTGCCACTATTAGGTGATGTGGCCTTGGAGTAGGTGTGACTATGTTGGAAGATGTGTGTCACTATGGAGGAGGGTTTAGCATAATGATAATAATAATAATAATAATAATAATAATAAATGTATAGGCAGTGGTGGCACATACCATTAATACTAGCACTGGGAGAGCAGAGGCAGGTGAATCTTTGAGTTATGGTTTTATTATCATGTGGAAAGTAATAATACTGGTATGATAAAAAGAGAACAAATTTTGCACATTTTGTATGAATATTTTTTAAACGTTACACTTTCACATCAACATTTATTACAGCACTTTCTACAAATATCATGGAACAGTCTTGGTGTCCATCAGGGTTAAGAAAAATAGATAAAGAAAATAAGGCTTATGTTCACAATGGGTATGTTTTCAGCAATAATGAAGAATGATATTGCATCATTTACAGGAAAATAAACACAACTGAAGAAATCACATTAAGTGAGTGAATTCAATCTCAGAAGGACAAATACCATATTTTTTCTCCCATTTAGATAGAAAAAAAAAAATAAATATGTGGGTGTGTGTGTGTGTGTGTGTGTGTGTGTGTGTAAAACCAAAATTTTCTAGAGTGACTATCAGGCTAATAGGAATGGGACAGGTGAAAGTAGTGAATATACTCAAATAACATGATACACCTGCATGAAGTGGGCTTCTGCAACCCACTATATAAGAAAACTTAGGGAAAGATGTAGTTCATTGGGAGAGCAGATACTTACCATGGGCTAAGAACTTCAGTTCCATTCCAACCATCTCCCCCCACCAAAAAAAAGATCCTGTTTATAACTCAGAGAATATTATGTTAATGAAGCTTGTTTAAAATGCCTTTTGTAATCTTGTCATCTAAGTATCATATTTCACTGGTGCTTAACATGCTTTTGAGAATGAGGTGTGACACACATTCACACACACACACACACACACACACAAAATAAATTGTTAAAAAAAGTCAACAAAAACAGTTGCTATAAGTAACTCTGCAGCAGAAATTAATTTATCAAGACAGTAGATAACTAGAAACTTATTTCTCTGAGAAGTAAAGTGGTTCAATGAATATCTGAAGTACTAACACACACACTCACACACACATGCACAGATACTGATGCAGACAGGCAGAAGACACTAAAGTCAAGCGGCAATGGCCTTTATGATTAAAGGTAGAAGTTCAAGCATTATTAGAAGTCTTAGTAGTGATGATGATGTTGGTTATAGCATCTGGTTATATTGAGCACAATTTTTGTGTCAGACATAATATTAAATATTATAGTACTTCTCTATTACAGTATGCCCTCTATTTTTCTGTTATAGTTCTGTTATAGTTGTGAACCTGAAACTCCAAGAACTTAAGTCTTTTATTTGCTGAAGCTCTCACAGCTAGAATTTTAAGAATAAATGTATCTGAAGTCAAGTATAAAATCATGAACCAATAAAATGGCATGAACACCTGCTGTTCTTGTAATGGGTGGTGGATTTATTCAAAGGGTCCAACAACCTTATAAAAGGTCATTTCCTTTTTTAAATGGCTCATCAAAGCTCTTGAGTTTATATTAAGTCTTGATATCTTTTAATAGCTCTGAAATCCACTGTAGTCCATCAAGTTATCCTGGAGACTTTGGCACTTATCTCAGATTGTTATGATGTTACTTTAGTCTCTCCTGAAACCTTTGTCAGTCACATAGAAAGAAGCACACATTTGACTATTTCTATACCTAACAGTTCTAAAAACAAAGGAACAGTTGTTAAGGTCTCTCCAAGGTCACAGCCAAATATATGAAAAAGTCAGGAGGGCCACATATAAATTTGCATAAAATATGCCCTGAATTTGCATTCAAATGCATTTTCATCTGCATAAAAGACTATTATTATGTCTTAAGAATATAAATTGTATAATTGTTCTTCTTTTAATGCTGTCATTAATTTTTCTGGTGTAGCCACACCCCCTCACTTCTTTCAATTCTTGCCAGAATTTCTTCAGTCTCTGAAAAGTTTCCTTGGGTGATATAACCAAGGTTTAATAGAAGTTCTAGCATTGCTTACTGGGAGAGCACAACACAGGAATTCTCTACCAGTTTTTTATTTTAATTAGTGTGTGTCTCTGTGTGTGTGTTTCTCTCTCTCTCTCTCTCTCTCTCTCTCTCTCTCTCTCTCTCTCTCTCTGTGTGTGTGTGTGTGTGTGTGTGTGTGTGTTGGCATGCAGGTCAGAAAACAACTTTTGAGAGACTCTTCTCTTTTTGTATACTGTGATCCATGGATTGAACTTAGATCCTTGGGTTTTTTCAGCAAGCTCCTTTACTTAGTGAACTATCTTCCCTGTCCTGACCATCCACTGTTTTCTTCAAAAAGTTCATTACAAGCTTGTCCTCCTTTTCTTGACTAATGTGTGTTCCATTAGCAATTCCTTTTTACTGCTGACAAAGAAAAATTGTGTAAGATAGAAGAGAGAGACAAGAAAGACTTGAAGTTTAGTGAAACAAACGATAGAAGCTGAACTCAAAGTCTTACAAACAAAATAGGGGTAAATTTTAGGTGCTAGGGTGAACTGTGGAAAGTTGTTAAAAGTATTAATCAGAGATCAATTGGCAGGATCAGTCTCTTTATGTTCTTGCCTATTAGGAAAGCTAGGCTAAACTCTCCCACAGAGACAAGGAAAAGGGGTTCTATCCTAACAGCTGAAATTTCTGAAATGGCTCCCAGATCTGCTACAAAGATATTTCTCAATTGTCCATCTGGGAGGAGGCTGGAAAGCAGAAAAAGAATCTTGTGAGATTTCTAAAGTTATTCTGCCAGGGGTGTAGTGTCAGGAATAAATCTGATCACAGGTAGGTAGGCCAAAGGTCTCAGTCCAGCAGGCAGAAATATAGGCATTGGTAGTTTTATTTCACAGCCATCTAGTCTCTTTCTGCCAGGGGCACAACCTCAGTCCAATGCTTGACTGTAAGTATCTACATCTGTCTCAGTCAGCCTCAGTAGAGCCTCTCAGAGGACAGCCATGTTAGGCTCCTGTCTGCAAGCACAGCATAGCATAATAGTAATAGTGTTAGGGTTTGGTGCCCACCCATGAGATGGATCCCAAGTTGAGTTGGTCACCGGTTTGCCATTGTTCCGGTCTCTGTTCCATTTTTGTCCCGGCATTTCATTTAGACAGGAACAATTCTAGGTTAAAAATTTTGAGGGTAGATTGGTATCCCTATTCCTCCACTGGGAGCCCTGTATAACTACTGGAGTTAGTCTCTTCAGGTTCCTCTTATGAAGAGGGAGAGGAAGGCTTGAAGGAGCCAGATAGATCATAGAGGCCCACAGGGACTAAATGTCCAACCAGAGATCATGAATGCTGTAGACCTAGACCCTCTGCACATATGTAACAGTTGTGTAGCTGTGTCTTCATGTGGGACTCCTAAAGTACAAGGAATTGGTGTCTATGACTACACTGCTTTCCTTTGGATGGATCCCTTTCCCCTAACTGGGCTGCCTTGTCTAGTCTCAGTAGAAGCTATGACTAATCTTACTGCAACTTGATATACAAAGGCTGGCTGATATCCATGGAGTCCTCCCCTTTCTGTGGAGAAGGGGTGGAGAAGTGGATGTTGTGAGAGGGAAGGAGGGAGGCAAGGACTGGGAGGAGAGGAGAGGAGAAATAAATAAACAACTTAGTAAAAAAATACCACATGAATGGTTGGAAATTTTATTTTACTATCTGAATTTGTATTTCCTTGATCATTTAGACATTGTCTTGCCTATTTATAATTGTGAATTTATCAAATGACAAAAACAGGATTATATGACCAGGGAAAATTTGAAGAGTAAACCAATTTAATTTCTTTTATTCCCAAACACAAGCTTCATTTATTTGTGATGTTTTAGGAAAATGAAGTGACTAGCATAACATGGTGATCTTTAATATAAACAGTTCAAAGTATCTCAAAACAAGCAGATTTACATCTTAGTCATTGTATAATTCTGAATTCTTTGTTTGCTTTTGCACATGTGATATTGTTAATTTATTCTGTTGAAATGAAACACAAATGTAAAAGGAGTTATCAGGCACTAACTGCTATCAGTTAGCCTACATGGTATTGTGGGCACTGTTCCAACAAATCATAATCTGCAAGATAATGACACTGCGTCCACTTTTGCCAGCTGTTCTTACTAGTTGGAACAGCTGCCATTGTTATACTTGAAAACTCCATGCTTGGCAGAACTGCTGATGGCTTCTGAAAATGTGGTTTTTTGTTTGTGAATTTCTTCTGCATGAAAAAATTATACTCAGATTTAAAACAGGATCAACACATTTCTTTCTGGTTGACAATAACACCTATGAGAAACTAGAGGCATTCAGTCCCTCTAAACACACATTATCTTGGAGTTTGCCTTATCTTGGTTGAGTGAATCATTTGTGCCATACTTTTTTCAATCATCTTGTCTTTCATGAAAAAAAAAAAAAAAGACAATAAAAAAGATGAAAAAACCAAAAAGAAAAAAAAGAAAAAGAAAAAAAGAAAAGAAAATCTCTTCAATGACACAAGCAGGTAACCAAGTCATATTGTGTTTCAAGATTAACCCATAACTTCCTGCCACATTCTCTAGATAGTAATTTCTCATCAGAATCCATCTTCTCTCACATGTGTTGCCTTTGTGACTGACACCAAACTAGAAAGATATCTGTATTTGATAAGAAGTGTTTATAAAAAATACTCCCCTCCACCAAAAGGATTTTATTTATTTATTTATTTATTTATTTATTTATTTATTTATTTATTTATATAGTTAGTTAGTTAGTTAGTTAGTTAGTTAGTTAGTTAGTTAGTTATGTGGAGCCTGTTACCTAGCAGGACCAAACAGGGCAAAACATTTGCCTTATTAGAATCGAATTCTCCCAGCTGATTCTGGAAGAAATAAATATTCATCATGGACACATTTCTCTAAATGACTAAAAAATTAAAAGAAAGCGCATTTGAATCTAAGTGTCTTTTTAACTTGAGTAATACTGCATTGAGGTTTGTTGCTGTGAAATAAGCCATATAAATTATAATATGGATAAATCACCTTATATTAGATACCGTAATGTCAGATGCCCAGCTTCAGCAGTATTACATCACTCAGTGAGGTTATTTGACTATAGCTTTCTTTTTATATTATCATTTTTCCCAAGAATGCCTTTTATGTCTTAAACCGTTTGCTTAGCTTATTTAGAAAATAGTCCAGCCTTCTCTTTTGTGAGAATAACAGAAGAGTCTTGAATAGAAACTTCTTTAAAAATAAAACATATCCTAAATCCAGCCAAGGTGGAAACTTCTAATGACTCTTTGTGGTTTAATTCTTTTTGTTTTCTCTCCTAGACTAAGAAGAACATTCAAACTGCAGTTTAGCAATTCTTATTAAATGCTGGCTACTTATGCTTTCACCCATGATGTTTCAATATGAATAAAGCCTTTATTCTATAAGGTTGCAGTCTATCTCCTATCAAAGACATTTTAAAGTGGCTTTCCCTTTTGACTTTGGTGTCTACTGGTGAGTTTTTAGTTAGTTAGTTTGTTTTGTTTTGTTTTGTTTTGTTTTGTTGTTTTCCTCAGTTACTCCAGTTTTAAATCTAGGTCATGATTGCCTATCAGCTTCTTTCAACAGGCTCTATACTCCTTAAGTACCAGGATTGCCATTCTTTATTCTCCTATGCTTGATGCAGCTTCTGATACAGCAGAGTTGTTGAATGAACATTTTTAGAATGTTTAAGAATATGTATATTTTAACCATTTACTTGTTATGCTACTGACTTCTGATTACAGAAATTGAATATGTGATCAAATAGCTTGAAAAAATCAAAAGTTATAAAAATGTATTAAAGAGCAATCTTGGAGTACCAGTTCTCCCTCTTCCGTAGAGCGCTTCCTTCTACCCTAATGTGAAGAACTGTGGTCATCATTTCTTTGTGCTGACTTCCAGTTTTATATTTGAGGTTCAATATATAAAAGTATGTAGATATGTATCCTTATTTTCTTTCTGTATATTCAAATAGTATGTGTAATGTGCCATACATGTTTTAATGCTTATGCATTATTTGAAGTATTAGGTAAATAAATATTGTAACATTTAAATATAAATTTAAAGTCAGTGAATGACTTGTGAAGTTGTTCTTTTCTTCTACCATTCAGTCTTACATTGTAGCAAGCAACCTTGTCTGTTGAGTTTTCTAGCCAGACATGGACATAGTTATCTTAGTTCTTTACTTTAAACCCTGTGAGGTATTGACAACATCTATTAACTATTTGGGTTATGTTAATAGATATAATGGTTACTTCATTTATAATCTCACCTGATGTCACTTTTTGCACTTCACGTTGTTGCCACCTGCAAGCTGTTATGAAGGATGGTGCTAGATACCCAAACATGTATAGAAGTAATTATTTGTTGCTAGCAACTTGTCAAGACTAATTATCAAAATATAGGGTTTTCTTCTCCATAAAAACAGTAGCTAGTATGGATGTGTCCAGGGCTTCGGCTACATATAATAGGAGATGGTCCTGTAGAAGCTTGACTCCCTATCATAGGGAGAAGCTAGAGGGGAGAGGCAGGAGTGGGTGAGTGGGCCGGGGAGCACTCTCTTAGAGGCCAAGGGGAAGGGGATGGCATGGGGAGTTTGTGGAGGGAAGACAAGGAAAGGGACAAGTATAGAATAAAATAACCAATAAATAATGGCAGTTAGTATTTCACTTACTACATATAAGGCTGAATATTTCAACTGTATTTTCATTTTTTTTGCACACATTTTCTTCCTTTCTTTGCATTTATACTTTTTTGATTTGGTTTTGGGTTCACTTATTATTAACTGTATTACCTAGGCTTGAGCCTTCTCAATGCCTGAGGTCATTAACTAATATTTTGTAAAACTGTATTTAGTCTGTTCTTTAGTTTATAGATATGATAAAAGATAATATTAGTACGCATTTTATTACATTATGTTTTTAGTTTTTTCTCTTTTACCTCTCTTTAAAATATCAAGATGAAAACCAAAACAAACAAAAATACCAAAACAACCCAAAAGTCATACAAATAAAAAAACATGGAGTCTATTCCATGTTAGCCAACAACTCCTGGGCATGGATACTTTCCTGGAGTGTAGTTGGGATACAATAAATGTGTCTTGCTCTCTAAACATTGTTGAGCTGTGGGTCTTTGTGTTAACTACCATCTACTAAAAACAGAAGCTTCTTTGATCATGTTTGCATGATGTACCATGTTTAGCAATATATTTTTTTTGTGGGATGCACAAGATATTTTATTTTGTATTAGATATTTTATTTACATTTCAGATATTACCTCCTTACCCAATTTCCTGCCCACCCAGGAACCCCCTATCCCATCCCCCCCTCCTCCTGCTTCTATGATGATATGCCCCTGACGACCCACCCCCCACTCCCACCTCCCCACCCTCGAATTCCCTACACCAGGGATCCAGCCTTCATGGGACCAAGGATCTCCTCTCCCACCTATGCCCTACAAGGCTATCCTTCCCTACATACAGCTGGAGCCATGGGTCCCTCCCTATGTGCTACCAGGCTGGTAGTTAGACCCTGAGAGTTCTGGTTGATTGGTATTGTGGCTCTCCTCATGGGGCCACAAGCCCTTTAAGCTCCTTCAGTCTTCTCTCCAACTCCTCCATTGGGAACCCCTTGATCAGTTCAATGGTTAGCTGTGAGCATTTGCCTTTGAATATGTCAGACTTTAGCAGACCTCTAAAAAGACAGCTAAATCAAGCTCCTATCAGCATGCACTTCCTTATATCCACATCAGCATCTACCTTTGGTGACTGCATATGGGATGGATACCCAGGTGGAATGGTGTCCAGATGGCCTCTCCTTCAGTTTTTGTCCCACACTTTGTCTCCATATTTGCTCCCTTGAGTATTTTGTTACTCCTTCTAAGAAGGACCAAAGCACTCACATTTGGCCTTCCTTCTTCATGAGCTTCATGTGGTCTGTGAGTTGAATCTTGGGTATTTCAAGCTTCTGGGCTATTATACAATTATCAGTGAGTGCATAACATGTGTGTTCTTTTATGATTGGGTTATCTCACTCAGGATGATATTTTCTAGTTCCATCCATTTACATAAGAATTTCTAGAACTCATTGTTTTTAATAGCTGAGTAATACTCCATTAGATTAATGTGCCATATTTTTTGTATCCATTCCTCTGTTGAATGACATCTGGTTCTTTCCTGCTTCTGGATATTATAAATAAGACTGCTATGAACATAGTGGAGCATATATCCTTGTTATATGTTGGAGTATCTTCTGGGTATATGCCCAGGAGTAGTATAGCTGGGTCCTCAGGTAATGTTATGTCCAATTTTCTGAGAAACCACCAGACTGATTTCCAGAGTGTTTGCACCATCTTGCAATCCCACCAACAATGGAGGTGTGTTCCTCTTTCTCCACATCCTTGTCAGCATCTACTATCACCTGAGTTTTTAATCTTAGCCATTCTGATTGGTGTAAGGTGGAATCTTATGGTCCTTTTTATTTGCATTTCCCTGATGACTAAGGATGCTGAATATTTCTTTAGGTGCTTCTTGGCCATTCAAGTTTCCTCAGTTGACAATTAGTTGTTTAGCTCTGTATTCCATTTTTAATAGGTTTATTTGGTTGTCTGGAGTCTAATTTCTTGAGTTCTTTGTATATATTGGATATTAGCCTTTAATAAAATACTATTAGTAGATTTTCTCCAGATTTTCTTCAGATTTTCTCCTTTTTATGTTCTATAAAACCTCTCTTCGCTTTGTAATTAGTAAATATTCCTTCCTATTCTGTAGACTGCAGTTTTGCTTGAATAATGTTGTCCTTTACTATACAGATCTGGTTTTGTATATGAGATCCCATTTATTGTTATTCTAAATATCTGTCCCATTGCTACCCTGTTTAGAAAGTTCTTTCCTGTGCCAATGTTTTCAAGCCTACTACTTATTTTTTTCTATCAGTTTCCAACTTTCTCTTTTTATGCTGAGCTCTTTGATGCATTTGAAGTTGAATTTTGTGCAGGATTTTAAATATTAGTCTATCTGTATTCTTTTACACACCACCATTCAGTATGCTGTGGTACTATCTTTTCTCCAATGCATATTTTATCTTTGCCAAAATTCAGGTATCTATAGGTATATGGGATTATGTTGTACTGCTTCAATTCTATTCCGTTGACTAACATGCCTGTGTCTGTGCCAATAACAAGCTATTTTTTATTGCTGTAGATCTATGATGTAAATTCGAATCAGAGATGATAACACCTCTAGCAGTTCTTTAACTTCATTTTTTAAGGAATGGTTCAGCTGTCATTCTCTTTTCTTTTTTCTCTTTTCATCTAATTTATTTTCTTGTCTTCTTTTCCTTTCTTCTCTTATTGTGTGTGTGTGTGTGTGTGTGTGTGTGTATGTGTGTGTGTTTGTGTGTCCATAATAAATGGAATATTATTTTTTCAATTTCTGTAAAGAACTGTGTTGGAATTTTAATTGAGAATGCATTGAGTCTATAGATTGCCTTTGTTAATATGGTCATTATTCACAATAATAATTCTACCAAACTGTGAGTATGTTATATCCTTCCATAGTCTGTTGTACTTTTCAATTTCAGTTTTGTTCTTCAACATCTTAAAAGTTTTTATCATATAAGTCTTTCACTTGCTTACCTAGAGTTATCCCAAGATTTTTAAGGCTATTTTGAAAGACATAATTTTCTTGATTTCTTTTTCAGAATGTTTATCAGTCATATGTTAGAAAACTACTGATTTGTGTGTGTGTGTGTGTTAATTTTGTATTCTGCTACATTGCTGGAAGTATTTATCAGTTATAGACATTTCCTGGTGAAGTCTTTGGTTTCCTTTATAAACAAAAATTACATCATTTGCAAACACAGATGTTTGAATTTCTTCCTTCCCTATTTGTATCCCTTTAATCTTGTTAAGTTGTATTATTGCTTTGAGACCTTAAGTACTATATTGAATAGGTTTGGAGAGAGTGAACATTTTTGTAGTTTCTGATTTTAATGCTCATGAATCTAATTTCTTTCTATTTAAGAAGATGTTAAGTGTGGGCTAATTGTAAATTACCTTTAATACATTAAGACATGTCCCTTGTATCTTTAATTTCTGATTGAGAGATGTTCTGGGTAATCAGAAGTCACAAAGGAGTGAAGATGGCCTACCAAGAAAGGGATAAAAGGATGATAAGAAAGAACTAAGTAGAACCTAGGCATGCACAAAGAGTCTGTGATTCTAGAAGGTTAAAGTGTTTTTGGAGCAGGGGTTAAAAATGACAGCCTTCAGTATGACTAAGAGTAGGTCTGGAGTGAAGAGAATATAGTGACTGGATTGTAGGACAAACTTCACCTACCTGAGTCCCACCCTTGTGTGGTGCTGTGGTTCCCTGGTAGAGAGCAGTTCTTCTGGTCAGTAGAAGATAAAGAAAAGGAGATATGTTATAAGGAAATGTCCAGAGGGACAGAATTAGGGGAACCTCAATCTGCACCAAAAGATACAGTCCCTTGTAGATGAAGGAAAGCGACAACATTAAGAATAGATTTTTGATGAAATTTTCAGACACAAATGCAGTGTGGTAAAAGCTGCAGTCAAATATGGAAGTTTTGCCTTTGGGCAGATGAAGACACTCCTCCTATACAGAAATTTCAAATATACAGTAGTAAAAGAGCAATTTGTCAGGGTTTGTTGAGAGTATATCAACATACAGACATACGTATTACAAGGAAACATAAGTCATTTCTTAATTTTACCTTCTACAAACCACAAAACGTCAAGAGGCTATCTATATTATATCTTATGCATTGAATTTTGTTTTTATTAAATTCTAACATCAGAAGACTTCATTGAGGAAAATTTTCTTCTTGTAGAATGTCTGTCTCAGACAGAAAATGGCTTAGAACAGGGCATATAGAGCAACCCATCAGCCCTTCATACTGGCACTCCTGCTGTGACAGCTTCTGTCTCCCTAGAAACACAGTGCCAAGAGCCACTTGTATTGATGCCAGTACATTCTCTGGAGTTGTGGGTCAGAGAGCACATCCTGATTATTCATATGACAGCATGAGGAACCCTCAAATTAATGTTCCAAAGGTTGGGCTAAGCATATAGTGGCCCCGGGCTACCCAGCAATTTAGATACTGGGAGAAAATGATACAAAGAACAGCCTTTCTGGAATTATCCATTTATGATTTTATTCTTTTGTGGAGATAAGGATCTAGTGTATCAAGGCAGCAAAAGTCATGGTTTGCATGAGTTGCTTTCAGAAATCATTTTGTTCATACAGTTAGAGGCTTTTGTTCTAATTGTTAAGACACAACAACAAAAACAACAATACCCTACAATTTAGCTGCTTTTGTTTCCTCCCAATTTTGTTATAATAAGTATAACACAGGGATTTTTATTAATAATTTGCCCATACTGAGGATTTTAACCAACATATAGCTTTACTTAACATTTTAGCAGCAACAACTCTAATGGCATTAAAACATTAAAACATTAACTTGCCTAGTATGTCAAAAAAAAAAAAAACAAAGGAAACAATTTGTCTGAAGAAAACAGTAATCATATCATCTGAAAAGTTTCCAGATATGTCTCTAGAAGGCATTTGCCATCACTGGAACTGGCTGGTTAATGTCCACATGGCACTTTTCTCATTGAAACAATTCCAGTCTGTATTAATGAATGTTCGTAAATAAAAAGCTAGTTGAGGGTCTAGAGACATGGTTTGGTGATTACGAGCACTTGCAATTCTTGCAGAGACGCAAGTTCACTTCTCACCCATGCACATTTGGCAGCTTTCAAACAGTTTAACTCCAGCCTTGGAGGAAAGGATCTAATGTTCTCTTTTAGTCACCATGGACACTGCATGCATATCCATACATACACACATTAAGACACACATATAGCTTAACATAAAACAAGCAAATATATCTAAAAAAAATTAAAAGAATCATAAAACTGTGCTGTGCTGCACTGCAGTGTCAGTCCTTAAAAGTAGATAACCAGGATTGTTGGCCACTTAATAGTCACTTTCTCTCCACAAAGAAATCTAATAGAAGTAAAACCTCTCTTCCTGTTGGTAAACTTGACAACAGAATTCACACCAAATAAATAAATAAATAAATAAATAAATAAATAAATAAAAGATAAATAAATAAATACCAATCTGGATGCAGCCTTAGTTTTAGCTTCGTTTTAAAAAAAAACAATACAGACACTGTGATTATACTTTAATGTGAGACTTAGATTCCCACACAAGAACTGTGCTCAGCTTCCCCCATGAACACCCAGGCCCAAACTCTCTTGTGAACACCCACCCAACACACACACAGACACACACACACACACACACACACACACACACACACACGCACATGCACACATGCACATGCATGCACGAATACACTCATAAACACATGCACACTCCCTTTTGTATTAATTGTTGCTAGTCAGTCGTTCAAATGTGCTATAGAAGTTTGAGTTTATAGGTTAAGTATTTGATCTTTTCAAATCATTCATTTACATATTTTTCTTTCTATCTAGAAGAGTTCAAGCATCTTTTTCTAACATCTTCTAAGAGCAATTCCCTTCCAAACCAGAGAGGCTTCAATGCTCTGTTCAATTGGTACTTCCCACAGCCTTCTATTATAACAGCTGTGCTATTCTAAAAGATTATAGCATTGCATATTTATCTCTTAAGCTCCTTTGAGAGCCTCTGAACCTGTAGAATTCTGTTAATCTTCTCTGTGTAGATCATTAATATATGCTGAGTACTCACATTGCTAATGAATCAGCAAGAAGGCTAAATAACAAACCCTGAACATCACAGAATGCACATTGGCACACACTATACAGTCACCTGATTGCCTTTTTTGTGTTGATTACGGAGAGTCAGTCATTTCCTGAGAGTTAATCAAAGGTTCCCATGTGAGTTCTAGTTACCTGGATTTCTTCCATTTATTTTTTTGTGTTATATAAAATTATTATTACCATAAAAATTTTCAGACTTGATTACTGGTGAATGTAACAGATCTGTATTTAATCACATGCTTTTTCTATTCAATAGGAATTCTAGCTATTTGTTAAAACTATTTCATTAATTAAGAGTATTCTATATTCATATGTGAATCAGGTTACAATTCAACAATTATATATTCCTCACTAAATACTCATGTGTATCAGATATGCAGATATGCAGCCTCCCTCCCTCGTTATCCATAGTGGCATGAATGTTTTCTGTGGCTAGAATCCCTGAGCTTTGATTTCCAGTATCATATACATCGTCTTTTATTTGCTATTTTTTTCTCCTTGGTTATAGTGCCATTTTGATTTTTTCTGCATACCACCTTCCCTAATCATTTTGCTCAATTGCTTAAACTCATTTTCTATTTTCCTACATTCCCCCTCCATTTCTTCACTGTGATAATACACTTGTAACATCAAATTTGTCATCAAATTGACTCTTAATTCTGCATTTGATGGTTTTAAGCACTCATTCTGTCATCTCTATCACTACTCGATTTCTATCATCAGTGATTCCTGACAACGTTTTTGAGGAAATGCCTGGTATGTTCCTTATTCATTTTGCAATTCTTATTTTCTTTTCTAATTCTTAGTTCCGAATGGGTTCTGAAATACCAGTACCTTTTTAATTGCAGGATTTATGTATATTCACTTATTTTATAAATTAGAGTTTACTCTGTAGATTATATTTCTTGGTGTACATTTAAGAAATTTCATAAAATCTGTATCATACCTGATAAACTTTGTTACTTATACCATTGGTGTCATGTTATTTATGTTGACATCTGTGAGAATGTGATTTTACCCTTAAAAATACTGTTTTGTTTTTGGTTACCAAATTACATATTATTTCTTTAATCTTGTCACACACCAAATATCAATAATTGTAAACAAATCACTCTCCTCCTCCTCCTGCTCCTCCTGCTCCTCCTGCCCCTCCTCTTTCTCCTCTTGCTCCTCCTCCTCCTGCTCCTCCTCCTCCTTCTTCTCTCTATTTTTCTCAATCTCTCTTTCATGCTATATAAATAAACTCACAAAAAAATTTTCCAAAATAATTGTCAAAAACATCCCTCACTTGGTCCTTTTGGCTGGGGCAGACACCTAGCTGGTCTTTTCCCATGAAGGCACTATATCCTGAGCCATCCTAGAGGAACCACTGCACTCAGAGCAGCAGGATTTCAGGATCCCAGAGGTGGCCTGAGTTCCAGGAGTTCTTCTACCCAGGAGCTCAGGATCACAGGATCACAGAGACAGCTGGACTCTGAGGAGTCTAGCAAGCAAGATAACTGGAAAGAAAAACTCCATAGACAGTGAGTAAAAGTAGCACTAGCAATAACCAGATGCTGATTATTAGGCAAATGCAAGAACATAAGCAACAGAAACCAAAGTTACTTGACATCATCAGAACCCAGTTATCCCACCATAGCAAGCCCATCACACTGGAAAAGCAGGATTTAGAATAAAAATCACTTCTCATGATGATGATAGAGGACTTTAAGAAGAACATAAATAACTTCCTGAAGAAGTAGAGGAGAACACAAGTAAAGAGGTAGAAGCCATTAAAGAGGAAACACAGAAATCCCTTAAAGAATTGCATGAAAACACAACCAAACTAGTGAAGGAATTAAACAAAATCATCCAGGATCTAAAAATGGAAGCAGAAACAATAAAGAAAACTCAAAGGAAGACTACTCTGGAGATAAAAAACCTAGGAAAAGATCAGGAGTCATGGATGCAAGCAGAATACAAGAGATAGAAGAGAGAATCTCCTGTGCAGAAGATACCATGGAAAACATTGACACAACTGTCAAAGAAAATGCAAAATGCAAAAAGCTCCTAACCCAAAATATCCAGGAAATCAAGGACACAATGAGAAGACCAAACCTAAGGACAATACATATAGATGAGAGTGAAGATTCCCAACTTAAAGGGACAGTAAATATCTTCAACAAAATTATAGAGGAAAACTTCCCTAACCCAAAGAAAGAGATGCTGATGAATATACAAGAAGCCTACAGAACTCCAAATAGACTAGACGAGAAAAGAAATTCCTCCCATCACATAATAATCAAAACATCAAATGCACAAAACAAAGGAAAATACTAAAGGCAGTAAGGAGAAATGGTAAAGTAACATATAAAGGCAGATCTATAAGAATTACATCAGACTTCTCATCAGAGATTATAAAAGCCAGAAGATCCTGGAGTGGTATCATACAGACCATAAGAGAACACAAATACCAGCCCAGACTACTATACCCAGCAAAACTCTCAATCACTGTAGATGGAGAAACCAAGATATTCCATGACAAAACTAAATTTACACAATATCTTCCCACAAATCCATTACTTCAAAGAATAGTTGGTGGAAAACTCCAACACAAGGAGGGAAACTCAAACCTACAAAAAGCAAGGAAGTAATCATCCAACAACCCCAAAAGAAGATAGCTACACAAACATAATTCCACCACTAATAACAAAATAACAGGAAGCAACAATAATTTTTCCTTAGTATCTCTTAACATCAATGAACTCAATTCTCTAATAAAAAGATGTAGACTATCAGACTGGGTAAATAAACAGGATCCAGAATTTTGCTGCATACAGAAAATGCACGTCAGTGACAAAGACAGACACTACCTCCAATTAAAAGAATGGAAAACATTTTTCCAAGCAAATGGTCCCAAGAAACAAGCTGGAATAGCCATTCTAATACCAAATAAAGTCGATTTCCAACCGAAAGTAATCAAGAAAGCTAAGGAATAACATTTCATACTATCAAAGAAAAAATCTACTAAGATGAACTCTCAATTCTAAATATCTGTGCTCCAAATGCAAGGGCACAAACATTCATAAAAGAAACTTTACTAAAGCTCAAAGCAGACATTACACTTCACACAATAATAGTGGAGGATTTCAACACCCCATTCTCAGCAATGGACAGATCATGGAAACAGAAACTAAACAGAGACACAATGAAATTAACAGAACTTATGAACCAAATGGATTTAACAGATATCTATAGAACATTTCATCCAAAAAAAAAAAAGAATATATCTTTTTCTAAGTACCTCATGGTACCTTCTCCAAACTCGACCGTATAATTGGTCACAAAACAGGCCTCAACAGATACAAAAAGATTGAAATAATATCTTGCATGCTATCAGATCACCACGGACTAAGGGTGGTCTTTAGTAATAACAAAAACAATGGAAAGTCCACATACATGTGGAAACTGAATGATGCTCTACTCAATGTTGACTTGGTAAAGAAAGATATAAAGAAAAAAATTGAAGACTTTTTAGAATTTAATGAAAATGATGACATATCATACCAAAACTTGTGGGACTCCTTGAAAGCAGTGCTAAGAGGAAAACTCATAGCTCTAAGTGCCTACAAAAAGAAACTGGAGAGAACATACACTAACAACTTGACAGCAAATGTGAGATCTCTAGAACAAGAAGAAGTAAATACATCCAAGAAGAGTAGATGTCAGGAAATAATCAAACTCAGGGCTGAAATCAACCAAGTAGAAACTGAAAGAACTGTACAAAATATCAACAAAACGAGGAGCTGGTTCTTTGAGTAAATCAACAAGATAGATAAATCCTTAGCCAGACTAACCTGAGGGCACAGAGACAGTATCCAAATTAATAAAATCAGAACTGAAAAGGGAGACATAACAACAGAAACTGAGGAAATTAAAAAAAAAAAAATCAGATCCTACTACAAAAGCCTATGCTCAACAAAACTGGAAAATCTGGATGGAATGGACAATTTTCTAGACAGATACCAGGTACCAAAGTTAAATCAGCAGCAAATACACCATCTAAACATTCCCATAACCCCTAAAGAAAGAGTAGCAGTCATTAAAAGTCTCCCCATCAAAAAAAGCCCAGGACTAGATGGTTTTAGTGCGGAATTCTATCAGAACTTCAAGGAAGACCTAATACCAATTCTCTTCAAACTATTCCACAAAATAGAAACAGAAGGAACACTACCCAATTCATTCTATGAAACTACAATTATACTCATGCCTAAACCTCACAAAGATGCAACAAAGAAAGAGAACTTCAGACCAATCTCCCTTATAAATATGGATACAAAAATACTCAATAAAATTATCACAAATAGAATCCAAGAACACATCCAAACAATCACCCATCATGATCAAGTAGGCTTTCTTTCAAGGATGCAGGGATGATTCAATATTTGTAAATCCATCACTGTAATCCACTATCTAAACAAACTCAAAGAAAAACTACATGACCATCTTACTAGATGCTAAGAAAGCATTTGACAAAATTCAACATCCCTTCATGGAAAAAGTCCTGGAAAGATCAGGAATTGAAGGCCCATACCTAAACATAGTAAAAGCAATGTAAGGCAAACAAGTATCCCACATCAAACTAAATAGAGAGAGAAACTTGAAGCACTCCCAGTAAGATCAGGGACTAGACAAGTCTACCCACTGTCTCCCTATCTATTCAGCATAGTACTGGAAGCCCTAGCTAGAGCAATTAGACAACATAAAGAAGTCAAAGGGATACAAATAGGAAAGGAAAAGGAAGAAGTCAAAATATCACTATTTGCAAATGATATGATTGTATATTTAAGTGATCCCAAAACTTCCACCAGAGAACTCCTAAACCTGATAAAAAAATATTTCAGCGAAGTGGCTGGATATATAATCAACTCAAACAAATCAGTAGTCTTCCTCTACTCGAAAGATAAACAGTCTGAGAAAGAAATTAGGGAAATGACACCCTACACAATAGCCACAAATAATATAAAATACCTTGGTGTGAATCTAATCAAGCAAGTTAAAGATCTGTATGACAAGAACTTCAAATCTCTAAAGAAATAAATCGAAGAAAATCTCAGAAGATGGAAAGTTCCCCCATGTTCAAGGATTGGCAGGATTAATATAGTAAAAATGGTGATCTTGCCTAAAACAATATACAGATTCAATGCAATCTTCATTAAAATCTCAACTCTAAATCTTCACAGAGTTAGAAAGAGCAATTCTCGAATTCTTTTGGAATAACAAAAAACCCAGGAGAGTGAAAACTATTCACAACAATAAAAACTTCTGGCCTGGCAGTGGTGGTCCACGCCTTTAATCCCAGCACTTGGGGGGCAGAGGCAGGCAGATTTCTGAGTTCGAGGCCAGCCTGGTATACAGAGTGATTTTCAGGACAGACAGGACTACACAGAGAAACCCTGTCTAGAAAAACAACAACAACAACAACAACAAAAACAAAAGACTTCTGGAGGAATCACCATCCCTGACCTCAAACTGCACTATAAAGCAATAGTGATAAAAACTGCATGGTATTGGTACAGAGACAGGCAGGAAGATCAATGGAATAGAATTGAAGACTCAGAAATGAATTCACACACCTATGGACACTTGATATTTGACAAAGGAGCTAAAACTGTCCAGTGGAAAAAGGACACCATTTTCAACAAATGGTGCTGGTTCAACTATAGGTCAGCATGTAGAAGAATCTAAAACAATCCATTCTTCTCTCCTTGTACAAAGCTCAAGTCCAAGTAGATAAATTACTGTCATATAAATCCAGATACACTGAAACTAATAGAAGAGAAGGTGGGGAAGAATCTTGAATACTTGGGCACAGGGGAAAAGTTCCTGAACAGAACACAAATGGCTTATGCTCTAAGATCAAGAATTGACAAATGGGATTTCATTAACTTGCAAAGTTTTTGTAAGGCAAAGGACACTGTCAATAGGACAAAAAGGCAACCAATAGATTGCGGAAAGGTCTTTACCAATCCCACATCTGATAGAGGGCTAATATCCAATAGATACAAAGAACTCAAGAAAGTAGACTCCAGACAACGAAATAACCCGATTTAAAAATGAGGTACAGAGCTAAACAAAGAATCCTCAACTGAGGAAACTCCAATGGTCAAGAAGCCCCTAAAGAAATGTTCAGCATCCTTAGTCATCAGGGAAATGCAAGTTAAAACAACCCTGAGATTTCACTTTTCCATTGTTGGTGGGATTGCAAGATGGTGCTAACACTCTGCTAATCAGTCTGCTGGTTTCTCAGAAAATTGGACATAGCATTACCTGAGGACCCAGCTATACCACTCCTGGGCATGTACCCAGAAGATGCTCCAACATATAACAAGGATATATGCTCCACTATGTTCATAACAGCCTCATTTATAATAGCCAGAAGCTGGAAAGAACCCAGATGTCCTTCAACAGAGGAATGGATACAAAAAATGTAGTACATTTATACAATGGAATATTACTCAGCTATTAAAGACAATGAGTTCTAGAAATTCTTATGTAAATGGATGGAACTAGAAAATATCATCCTGAGTGAGGTAACCCAATCACAAAAGAACACACATGTTATACACTCACTGAAAATTGCATATTAGCCCAGAAGCTTGAAATACCTAAGATTCAACTCACAGACCACATGAAGCTCATGAAGAAGGAAGACCAAGTATGGGTGCTTTGGTCCTTCTTACCAGAAGTAACAAAATACTCAAAAGAGCAAATATGGAGACAAAATGTGGGACAAAAACTGAAGGTTAGGCTGTCTGGAGATCATTCCTCCTGGGTATCCATCCCATGTGCAATCACCAAAGGTAGACACTGATGTGGATGTCAGGAAGTGCATGCAGACAGGAGCTTGATATAACTATCTCCTTAGAGGTCTGCCAAAGTCTGACATATTCAGAGGAAGCTCCTCACAGTTAACCATTGAACTGATCAAGGGGATCCCAATGGAGAGAAGACTGAAGGAGCTTAAAGGATTTGTGGCTCCATGAGGAGAGCAACAATACCAACCAACCAGAGTTCCCAGGGTCTAACCACCAGCCTGGGAGCACATAGGGAGGGACCCATGGCTCCAGCTGTATATGTAGTGGAGGATGGCTTTGTAGAGCATAGGTAGGAGAGGAGATCCTTGGTCCCATGAAGGATGGACACTGAGTGTGGGGGAATTCGAGGGTGGGGAAGTGGGAGGGGGGTTGGTGAGGGCACATTCTCATAGAAGCATGAGGAGTGAGGATGGGTTAGGGGATTCCTGGGCGAGGTGGGGAGGTATGTGGTAAGGGGATATTATCTGACATGTAAATAAAATATCCAATAAAAATATTAATAAAATTAAAAAACTGAGTATACATGTCCCTAGATCAAAAATATTGTTTAATGTCCAAATGAGTGAATGATGCCACTATATACTTTCCTTTTTTTCAAGTTTTTATTGGCTATTTTATTTATTTACATTTCAAATATTATCCCCCTTCTTTGTTTTCCCTCAGCAAATTCCCTGTCCCACCCTCCACTCCCCTGCTTCTATGAGGGTGCTCCTCCACCCAACTACCCACTTCTCCTGACTGCCCTAGCATTCCCCTATGCTAGAGCATTAAGCTTTCACAGGACCAAGTGCCTCCCCTCCTGTTGATGCCAGATCAGCCCATCCTCTGCAACATAAGCAGCTGGAGCCATGGGGTCCCTCCATGTGCATTCTTTGGTTGGTGGTTTAGTCCCTAGGAGCTCTGGGAAGTCTGGCTGTTTGATATTGTTGTTCTTCCTATTGGGTTGCAAACCCCTTCACCTCCTTCAGTCCTTCCTCTAACTCCTCTATTGGGGTCTCTGTGCTCAGTCTGATGGTTGGCTACAAGCATCTGCATCTGTATAGACAATGCTCTGGCAAAGCCTCTTAGGAGACAGCTGTATCTGGTTCCTGTCAGCAAGCATTTCTTGGGCATCAGCAATAGTGACTGTGTTTTGTGGCTATATATGGATGAATCCCAGGGTGGGGCAGTCTCTGGGTGGCTTTTCCTTCAGTCTTTCCTCAACTATTTGTCCCTATATTTCCTTTAGACAGGAGCAATACTAGGTTAAAATTTTTGAGAAGAGTGGGTGCCCCCATTTCTCAACTGGGGACCCATGCCTAACCTCTCCATATGGTCTCTACATGTTCTCTTTCCCCTTTGTTGAGTATTTCAGCTAATGTCCTCCCAGTTGGGTCCTGGGAGTCTCTTGCTTTTCTGGAGTCTGAGACTTTCTTTTGGCTACCCTGTTCCCCATCCCCCATTGCTACACACCTCTGTGCAATTAGCAGTGAAAAAAATCTTTAGTTGTAAACAATTCTTTATTCTCTATCCTTTCTCTGGCATATAGGTGATGAGAGATCCATTTTGACATCTTTAGTTATATTGTGATGACGGGAAGGAAGAATTTCAAAGTAACATGTGTCCTCTTTTCATATTTCATGTTGAATAGTTAAATCTTCATTCCAGTCTTTTAGGATATTCAGGCTAATGTGGCTATTGAATCTATATGTCTTTGATTCAGGGTTTTCATGAAAATACTTTTAAAACATAAAGTTTGACAGGCACATTTGGGGTTAGAGTGAAAGAATTTTAATCAGCATGTGTTCTAACTATCTTCAGGTATTGGACATTAATTAGCATAAAGTGAATTATAAAGCTGATCACTACAAGAGATACATTATCTGTCCTCTATTATTTAGACCTTTATATTTTGGGGGGTATTTTTGAGAAAATTAATGTATATCAAATAAAATATTTTCTTTATATATAGATCTGTTAGATTGAAAATTAAATATAGCTTACAGATTCTGATAATTTGCATATCACAACTATGTTCTTAGATAATATTTTCAAACTGTTTCTAATATCTATTAAGAATTTGATATTTTCATTAGCATCTATTTCAGGTTACTCTGTCTTTCTTGTCTACTGACCTAGTAAATTACTTTTTTTTTCTTTTCCTTAACCTTAGCCAACTTGCCATAATATCTAGACATATTTTGCCAAAACATCAATCTTATAATTTATCCTCTTGATGCAAAGATCTCTCAAATAATCTAGTGCTAACTGTTCACCATGGCATTGGACATAGAAGTACTTGGCTCCTCATACCATAATATTTTCAAAACTTGAGAAATGCAGACCCAAAGACACTGTTTCTTTTTAGCTGTTTCTGCATAGCCAGAATCTTTATGCATCAGCGTATATACACTTAGGTTTCACGCCTTGTACACCCTTATTCATCTCATTATTTTCCAATTTTTGGTTTTGTTTTAAAATATATATCAAAAGATATTTTCTTTGTGAAGTCTCTTCAGATTCATATAGCAGAGTTAGAAGCTGTTTTCTGTGTCCTCAATGTCACTTTGTCCATTAGACTTCTCTTAGGTGCTCCTTCTGAATTCTTTAGCAAATTCTGTGAAATCTTCAAGGCTGACACTTCCATTACTTGTATCAAAATTCTTATATATGCATATAATCTTATGCCTATAATATATATATATATACATATATGTATATATATATATATATATAATTTATAAATGACATCTTTTTGCTCCCTCACTATATTATATATAACAACATATATATACAGCAATAATTAAAGAAAAAGAAAAGAGGCAGGGACTATGAAACAGACTCAGGGTTCAACAAAATCTTATTTACATATGTTATATATAATATCAATAATTATATAAAATATATCTTAGTCATTTGATTATATATATATAATCTATAATATATACTTAATGTATAATTTATATATTATAACATCAATTAAAGAAAAAGAGACAAAGGTTATGAAATTCAGAGAGTGAGAATGGAAGGAGGGTGATGTAAAAATATTCTAATTAAAAAAGATAGTTGAGGAAAGCAAAATGAACACACAAAATATCAAAATGCATGTGGCATGCACACAACTTGTTCACAGCCTTGGAAATAACCAACAAAGCAGAGACAGACAAGGGATTAAAAGAGAACATCAGGAAAACAGTATATCTGCTAAGAGGGTTAATAACATTCAAAATATATAGAAATGTTAGCATTTTAGTGGACAGAAAATATGTAGCATGATTTTTTAAAACAAATTACCCAGGTAGGAATTTCTCAAGAAAAAGAAACAAAATAAACAAACAAAACCACATACACATATCTAACATGGTTTTGAAAGAGATGCTTGATAACATTTATTCTTATAAAAATTAAAAATAAAACTCAAGCCAATCATATCTGTGAGGGTAACTAGTGTAGAAATAATAAGGAGAACATGTGTCAGAGAATATAAATTAAAAGGAGTATTTTACAATATTGGAGTCAGGAGAGCTATTATGGAGGAAAATAAGAAGATTGCCAAAATTCTTAAAATACAGTGACCACTTGATCCAGCAATCTCCCTATTGGGTGAAGTCAAAGAAAATGAAGCTGTTGCTATCCAGCAAACTCTGCAGGCTAGTGTTTAGTGCTGAGGTATGCACAGTGACTAACATACAGAATAAATCAAAGCGTCAAAGAACTTTCACTTAGTATACACACACACACACACACACACACACACACACACACGGGAACTACTTAATTCCAAGAGTGAAGAAAACTAAGTCACTTGTGAATCTGTGAGCATTGTGCTAAGATAAACCATACGCAGAAAGATCTATATCACATCATTTCACCTATTGTCTTAGGGTTTTACTGCTGTGAACAGACACCATGACCAAGGCAACTCTTATAAGGACAACATTTAACTGGAGCTGGCTTACAGGTTCAGAAATTTAGTGCATTATCATTAAGCCAGGTACATGGCAGCCTCCAGGCAGGAGGGCGGAGAGTTCTGCATCTTCATCTCAAGACTGCTAGAAGAATATTGATTTCCAGGCAGCTAGGAGTAGGGTCTTAAAGCCCATGCCCACAGTGACACACCTACTCTATCTAACAGGATCATACCTTCTAATCCTGCCCTTCCCTGGGCTGAGCATATACAAACCGTCACATTTCACTCCCTGGCCCCAGTAGGCTTGTTCAAACATATGAGTCTATGGGGGCCACATTTACATACCATAATGGTAAAAAGAAAATTAGGTCAACCTCCAAAGTCCCTGTAGTCTATAGCAGTGTCAACAATATTAAAAGTCCAAAATTCAAGGTCTCTTCTGAGATTCATCCAATCAGTTAACTGTAATCCCCAAAGTAAGATAGGAAATTTGCCAGACAATGTCTAAACTCTTCATCTCCATGTCTGATGACAAAGCAGTCTTCAGATCTCCAACTACTTTTTCATCTTTGTTGACTGCAACAAACTTCTTTCTTCTGGGCTGGTTCCACTCCCTGTTAGCCTCTCCATGGCTCAGGCATCTCAAACATCTTGGGGTCTTCAAAACAACTTCAACGTTCCAGCTTCTTGTTTCAATGTCTAGGATCCACACATGATCTTCCGTGCTTCTTCAAATGTTGGCTTCATTTCTCCAGCTCTGCTTTCTGTAGCACTGTAAGCTCAGGTTGATTCACTCCACTGATGCTGCTGTTCTTTATGATCATCCTGTGGTACTGGCATCTCCAAAACTGGGGTCTTCTACTGCAACTGGGCTTCACCAATAGCCTCTCAAGGGCTCTCATCATAGTTCCAAGCTGCAAATTCTTTTCATGACCCCTTCAGTCACGGGCCATCAACTGCAACTGAGGCTGCACTTTCACCAATGGCCTTCCATGACCTCTCACAGTGTCAAGCCTCAGCTGTTCTTCATGATCCCTTCATGCCTTCAAAATCAGTACCACCTGGGTGACTCTTACACATTACCAAGGACAGCTGCTGCATGAGTTACAACCTTGGCTATCTCTGGAATGAAGCTTCTTTGTGCTCTCAGAAAACACTTCCCAGAAGATTTCACCTTGATGATTCTGGTCTCTTCTTAATTAGTGGAGATTCTTAATCACCACTAATTTCTTAGGTCTAACTAATCACCATCAATTGTTCCAGTAGTCCCTTCTATTCTGGACTCTAAAGTCTGAGTCACGTGGCCAACATTGCAAGGATGATTAAATCTCACTTAGAAGAGGGGATAAAATAGTCATAAAAGGCAGATGGATGAAGTGAACTGGGTAGGAGAAGAGATGGGAAGGAGAGTGAAGGCCTCAGAATCAGGTGTGTAGAAGAACAAGGATGACCAGGTATCAATGAGAATGATGTAAACCTGTAACCAATGGGTGTGAGGAGGTGAGGAGCATCTCCAGGAAGAGACAGGAGACCTGAGATAAAGGAGGAGCTCAAGAATCAATGGGGGATATCCTTAGCTATGACGCCTGTTTTGGGGGATGTGGAATCTGAAGAGGCCACTTCCTCTAGCCAGTCAGTAACCCTAATGGTGTGATAGGGACACCAATCTACCCACAAAGTGTTCGACCCAAAATTTATCCTGTCTGCAATAAATACAGAGATGGAGGAAAAAACAGAGTCCAAGGGAATGGCCAACCAGTTACTGTCCCAACTGGAGACCCATCCCATTAGCAAGTACCAATCCCTGACACTATTTATGATTCTGTTGTATTTGCAGATAGGATTCTATCATGGCTGTCATCCGAGAGGCTATACCTACTAGCTGAGTCTGACAGATGCAGACATCCATAGCCAATCAGTATATGGAGCTTGGAAATGTTATGGAAGAAGAGGAGCAAGGATTGCAGCCTCTAAGGGAATAGGATCTCTACAGGAAGACCAACAAAGTCAACTAACCTTGACTCTTAGGACTCACATAGACTGAACCACCAACCTTAGAACACACAATGGCTAAGCTTAGGCCTCCCTGCACATAAGTAGCAGATGTACAGCTTGGTCTTCATGTGAGTCTGGAACAACTGGAGCTAGAAATATCCCAAAAGCTGTTGCCTGTATGTGAAAAATGTTATTTTAACTGGGCTGCCTTACCTGGCCTCATTGGGAGAGGATGTAGCTATTCTCACAGAGATTTGACATAACAGAGTATATGGATATCAGTTGGGCCTCTACCTGTTCAGAAGAGGAGGGAAGGGGATTGTGGGAAGAATGGTTGGAGGGGGTGACTGTGAGGGTAGCAATGATTGGCATGTTGAGTGATTAATTAAAATGATAATAACAAAAAATTTAAAATGTCATGTAGCTGTTTTTCTTTTAAGTAGATAGTATGCTTATAGAGTTTGTTAGAAAAATGTCTCTTTTGTACAAATGAAGACAATATTTATGTTGACAGTTTAAGACACCTTATACATAAATCATTGTTTACGAATTGTTAGGTTTTTGGAAAATAACTTCAGAAAATTAGCACAGAAAGAGCACGTTAAGCCATAAAATGTTATTTTTCATTATATAGTTGCTAAAAATTAAACTTAGGAGAAAAGCAAATTTGTTAACTGTAGTCCACTTATTAGAAGATTTGGTAGACAATACAACAAAGAAAAGCTTACTACATCACTTTGTAAAATTCTAGGAGCTGCTTTGAAAACAAAATTAAATATTTAAAGAGATATATGCATTTTTAAAAAATGGCCTTTTAATACCCTATATTAGGCATATTTTCTTTAAGTTGTAAAACTTAGAAAGCTTTGAATATGTCAGTTCTACTAAAGAAAACTTAAGGAAACTATATAATGTTTGCAATGGTTCCTTAAGAAGAGGTAGAAATATCTTCATTTGTAGTTTATATTGCTAAATGTCAATTAGCAGCCCCCTTGACTCTTGGTGATTCATTCTTTAATGAAAGCATAAATGTTTTTTTTGTGAAGTAAATCTTACCCTCTTCCCTGGAGGCAGCCAAAGTGTCAGGAGATGGATGTTGGAAGGTGGCCATAGCCCACCTGCAGCAGTAGGGTTCAAATTTCTGTGGCAGTGGTGGACATGTGCAGGTGGGATACACAGGGCATCTGGCTTCCACATCACAAGCTGTGGACATCTGGAGAATTGTCAAAGCCATAATTAACACACCAGCTTCTTCTTCCACTATATTCTGTAGCCTCTGAATTCCCAGAGTAGAGCACAACACCATTTTTTTCTGAAAACTAAATCTTCAATACTGAAAATAATGGTGACTTGAAGAATTGTTACTAGCAACCCTTCTTTAGCCACATGCAAACCCAATCAAATATTTAAGTTTAAACAATTACATATGACTTGGTTAAGAAATTTAAATTCTGAGAACATTTCAAAGTTTTAAGAAAATAATGTGAGAAACCAACTTAAATAATTAACCTTGGGTGTCTTAAGGCAGGAGACCAAAGGGCTAAACTAACTTGATTCAATAAAAATCTAATAATATATAGGCTGTATGCTTAAAAGTGAAAAAAAGTAAACTTCATTACCTCTTTATCTCTTTTAGTTTTCCCTTTGTGTATATCTGGCTGGCCTTAGCTTTCTGTAGGCTAAGGTACTTTCAAACTTGCAATCATCTTCCTGCCTTTGAATGTTGGAGTTACATGTGTGTGCAGTGCATAATATATGCATCTCAAATCAGTGAAAGTACAAAATCCAGGGACAGTAAAGGGGAAATGCAGAATGAAAAAAGACAAGAGAACACAAGCAGAATTCACAAAAGCTAAACAATGGCATTTACAGACACAATTCATGAAGAAGCTGCCAGCAGAAACAATAGTAGAATTTAAATAGGAATGACAAAATAAATTTTGGTTTAGTAAGCATAGCAAAAGCAGACATAAAGTGAAATGGTGGCTTTCTCTGAAAACAGTAAACCAGAGCCTCACCTCATTGTCTTACAGAAGAACAAGAGAATTTCAGAACAGCTGGAATCAAAGAACAACACAAAGTCAGAAAGGACTTGAGGCTGATCTTGGTGACTCTAGAGCCAGGAGATGAGTCTGTAGGAAAAAAGTCTGTGGTATTGATTGATTGATTAATTTTTACTTTACCGTTTTATATCTTGCTCATTGCCCTCTCCCAATCACCCCCTCCCATAATCCTTTCCCCTTACTCTCACCCCTTCTCATCTGAGTAGGTGGGGGTCCCTGGATATACTCTCACCCTGGCACATTAACTCTTCAAGGCATGTCACTATGTTATTTAAACCAGACCCCAAAATCTTACACAAAAGTAAGTTGCTGCTGGAGTATGGAAAAGCATTTTCAAGAAGGATTATTTACATGCCAGCTAAATAAGCAGCTTTATAATGGAATGGAACTACAGATGAGTCAAAATATACAAAGCTTGAAAAGATATGTGGGAAAGTGGTAGAGGTTGACAGTTTAATTCATCTAAATAATCAAATGATACATTTAAAGTAGATGTAAATGCAATAGAATCCAGCAAGAAAATGGACATCCCAGAGAAATAATAAGCAATGGGATACAATGGAGGATAGAAGAAAAACATGACTACTGAAAGTCTACCTACATGGCATAAGATCAATTTAATATTAGTGAAAATATAATCCTGTAATGTAAATAAAATCATGAGAATTTCAAACTCAATATAGGTATCAGAATATTTTTTCCTGTTTAAAGAGGTTTTAAAGGAAATTATATCTTCTGTGGAGAAGCAATGCTTAGATAGAATTACAGAACCCTGTCAATATAAATTATTTACTTAGACTAAATTAAATTGGAATTTAATATATTTTAGGAATACTTAATTTAGTTTTGGCATCATAAAATGTTTCTGTTGGTCATGCTCAGCCTTTTTGTTCACTGTTACCACATCTCCACCCACAGTTCTGAACATTTATGATGCCAAGGCGTGAAGACATCATTCATGGTTATCTAAGACAACTTCATTGCTTTCCTACTTGTCTCCCTTAATGGTCTGCTTTCTAAAAACAGTTTGTATTATGTTGGTGATCCAACCTACTCTTACCAAACACATTTAGTCTTCTTATAACTTGTTATGCCTTGTTTGGTTGATATCCCTGGGAGGCTGGCTCTTTTCTGAAGGGAACCAGAAGGAGTGGATTTAGGGGAGAAGGGAGGCATGGGGGAGGGACTGGAAGAAGTGCAGGATGATAAAGCTATTGGAAATCCAAGATCCAAATATGAGACAAGTGTTTCCCTGATGGAAGAAAAGTTAGATGCAGATACAGAACCAATGCTGAATGACACTCACTCTTGCATTCTGCATTTATAAAATAGATGACAGTTAAAGTCTTATTTTTAATTATAATTGTGTGTTGTGTGGGGGTTTAATGTGTGTATGTGTGTGTGTGTGCTATGTGAGGGTACATGTTCTCTCTCTCTCTCTCTCTCTCTCTCTCTCTCTCTCTCCCTCTCTCTCTACCTCTTTCCCCCTATCTCTCTCCCTCTCTCCCTCTCTCTCTCTCCCTCTTTCCCCCTATCCCTCTCTCTCTCTCTCTCTCTCTCTCTCTCTCTCTCTCTCTCTCTGTGTGTGTGTGTGTCTATGAGTGTAGGTTCTAGTGGTGTCCAGAAGAAGACATCAGATCCCCTGAAGTTGATGATTGTAAAGTCACCAGACATGGGTATAGGGAACTGAATTCAAGTCCTCTAGAAAATCAGGAAACACTTTTAATTATTGAGCCATCTCTTCAACCTGTTTCTCCACAAAACACTTTAAATTATCAACATTTCACATTTGTAAATACTCACTGTACAGATATTGAATCAATATCTCACTAAAATTAAAAAAAACATTATAATGATAAACTAAAATGTGTATTAAAAAACCACGGAGTGATTACTAAATACATGGCTAATATATGCGTGGGGATATCAATTTAGCATGAAGCTGATACTATTTTATAATGTTGTCTTCTTAGAGTTATTCTATCTTTTGTGATCTGTATAATTATAAATTTTGTTATGTTATTGGTTTTGCTATTTTCAAATGTGTAATTGTGAACTCTATTGTTTTAGTAGATAAAATGAAAGTTGTATCTTGGAAACGCCTAATAAGATAAACTAATCTTAAAGGTAATTAACCTAGCCAGCATAAGATCTTACCCACAGTCAAAGGGTATTGTACTACATTTTATTTTTATTTCAACAGAACTGTAACTGTCCTACAATTTTCATTTGTAAGATCATAGTTCTTTTTTACCTACTTAGCTTCCAGGGATGCAGTGAGGATTAATAAGATCACTCCTACAAAAGATTTTTAGCTCTTTAGAGATGAGACATAGCAGAATGCTATTTTTACTCTGCCATTCATATATTACCTTGCTCACCCTTTCAGGACCTAAAGGTAGAGTAAAAAAGAAACAAATCGAGATCTACAGTGAAAAATATTTAATGAGACTTTTTTTTCACATTTTCCCCATGTTTAATACCTAAGCTTCCCAGTGCTTGATATATTGCATTCATTTCAAAGATCATTTTGCATACCGATTTCATGTCTTTCATGTAGAAATCTGGCTGCTTTGGGTTAGGTTGAAAATGGAATCAGATGTGCATTACTTTCATTTGTTTGAAATGAAGTCCACTACTTGGGGTTGAATTAATGCCTATTCAAATGTATTAAATTAAGATCTAATATTATACTGTTAAACGAGAAAGACCAATATTGGTATCTATATCTCAATTAAATTATGAGTTTAATTCTTTGTTTTCCTGTGTTATTATTATTATTTTTTCAGTGCATTCTGATTTCATGTTTAAAAACAATCATTGAATTATCTTTTAGCTTTAAGAAATGAAAGCTGTCTTTCTTAAGAAGATAAACAAAATCCATTGGAGCTCATTTATGACAGCCAGACTACCGGTTCCAAGTGTTTATTACTCTCTCACAAGGCAGAAATTATCTTTCCAAACACTAGATACACAGGGCAAACAGTTTTTCAAATTGTATTACTTCACTCCTAATTTTATTACTTACTAACTCATCAGAAACTTTTAGGATAGATGTTTTTCATATATGATATTTGCAAATAGTAAGTTTATTAAGAATATGCTAGGAGATACCTGGGTGGGTTTTTATGTCTCTGTCTTTTTAAGAAATGTGCTCATAGAGGCTAAGAGATTTTTGAATTACAACATCCAGCTTATTTTCACAATCTTAGCAGAAACTTTAGACAATTTCTTTTTATTTGTTTTTGTGAACATATGGGTCTCTCTCTCTCTCTCTCTCTCTCTCTCTCTCTCTCTCTCTCTCTCTGTGTGTGTGTGTGTGTGTCTCTCAGCATGTGTATGCTATGACACACATATTGAGGTCAGAGGACAGTGTCTGAAGAACTATTGGTAGTTTCCATTCATCTTGCTTAGAAGAGAGTCTCTGTGATTCTTCCCTCCCTCCCTTCCTCCCTCCCCCTCCCCCCCCCCCCCCGTGTGTGTGTGTGTGTGTGTTTTACTATAGTTGTTGTCTCACAGCTTCTGAGAACATTTCTGTCTTCACCTCCAATCTCACTATATGAGCACTGAGACTGTAGACTCATGTGTCATCAAGTAGTTTTATTGGATTCCAAAACTAGAAACTCAAGTCCTCACACTTGAGCAGCAAGCTCTTTAGCTGCAGAGTCATTTCCTCAGTCCTGTACTATTTCATGAACATTATAAGAACTGTTTCATGAACATTATAAGAATTTATGTTGAGCAACATTTATGCCACGATGTAAAAACACTTGAAGACAGGAAGACTAGTTTAAATGTAATTTACAGAGAAATAGAATAGAAAAAAAATAAACCTTTAAGTTAATGAAGAATGGATGGCCTCAAAGAGTGATGTGTGGGAAATAAGATGATCCTCAAATATGTTTTGGGAGAATAAATTTAGGTGACTAGTGAAAAGAGCAGACTGAGGGGATTTCCAAGTTAGTCATTCTCTCATCTGGGTATTGTGATGAAAATTAGTGTAAATATGTGTATTATGAGTGTTTCTCTGAGAAACAAGATTAAAGATGCCCAATAAGCAAAAATTCTATTAGAGAAACTGTGTTGACTGTGTAGATTGATAAATATTAATTCGAAGTAAGTGAGATCACAGTGATCATCAGGAAGTCTTGAGAGCCACAGACTGTGAATGAATGCAGGAACAAAAGCCAAGAAGCTCATCTGGACATCCAGAGCTAGTGTTCGAATGACATCTTAGCAAGCCTGTTTTAAAGTTTTGAAATGCGATGAAAAATAATTTGACAATATACATTCCTGTTGACCCCTCAAATTGGCCTTCACTGTTAGCATAGGCCATGTTGTAAAAAGCAACTTTTAAGTATATTTATATAAAAAAATTCTATTCAATTTCAGCAAGCAAATATTTCCATAGAAGAGGGTTTTTTGGATAATAAATATAAAATGATAGTGATTTTAGAATAATTTCAGCTTCAAAATGAAAAAAAATCAGATCTTCCGACTGTAGTAATTTCTCACTTTTCACTTATTCAGAAAGCTTCCTGTAATTCTAGAATTTTGTCAAGTACTTGTCTTTCAAAAAAAAAAAGCTTTCACACCTAGAATAAAGTCCAGATGGAAAATATGTCTTTCTGAGTACTTCAGCATATCTCCCTAACACTATACAGTGAAGGCTTTCAGGAAAGCAGCTAGCTTGATATGGGGTAAGAAGCTTAGGAAATTTTATTCCTCCCCACATACTTCCATCTTGAAGCAAAATTGCCAAGTCCTAGCTAGGTCGTTTGCTCTTCAGAGAATTTACTACACCCTGTGTCTCCCAATCCCATTTGAAAAAGAAAATTTTTAGAATTCAGAGCTTTCCTTGCAGAAACACCTAATATTTGTGAGCTACAGGGCTAAAATGACTTACAAACTTGTCTTCATATGAAGCTTTGTTTCTGAAATTGATAGTATTTTTCTGTATTTGTGACAATATTTGAACTTATGTCTTTTTCTGATGTTCTGATAGTTTTAAGATTTGATTGGTCTCATAAATTTTAATTTATTGATGGAAACCCAAGTTTGTAGATTATATTTTTGTTCAATGTATATATTTCAATTACATTTCTGTTGCTGTTACAAAACACATAGCCAAAATCAACTTATAGAAGAAAGACTTTACTTTTTCCTACAGTCCCAGAGGAAAGAGCCCATCATGGTGGGGAAGCATTTCTGCAAACAGCAGGCATAGCAGTAGCAGCACAGAGCAGAGAGAACAAAACCAGGAATAGAACAAAGGTTTTAACCTCAAAGGCCAACCACAGTTATGTACTTCCTCCAGAAAGAAGGCACCACCTAAACCTCCTAAAGATGTCCTCAAATAGCACCATCACCTGAGGACCAAATGTTCAAAACTATGGGGCACATTTTTTGTTTAAACCATCATATGCTACATATTAAACATGTAGTTTATTTGCCTTTATACATATTTTTGTTTATAGAACCTTTGATATATTATTGTTTATTTTCTCTATTTATTGGAATTGGATTTGAGACATTGAATATGGTTTTTAAGTAGCATTAAAATAATCAATTTAGAAATATCACTAAGAATCAATTTGGATGTATTCAGACAGACTTGCTGTGTTCTTATGGAGTAGGGTGACATGCAGTTTAAACAGTTGTCTCTAAAGATAGTTCTCACCTGAGATGTACAGGATAAATGAGTTAGACCATGTAAATTCAGATTCCTATTTCTAAAAAATTTTCCCACTTTGCCAAATTATTTTGCTAAGTCCTGGCCTTGGTCGGGGGTTGGGAGATGGAAGAAGAAAAGCAAAGTCTTAATGAATTCCCAGCTTACTGAATATAAATGTGTTTAAAGATGGGCATTTTAATCCCCTTAATGGGAGTGGCACATTGTATATGGAGGACTAATTCAGTGACTTCTTTTGTAAACAGCAATAAGACAAAATAATGGAGAGGATAGCAGAAAAATTTAAGGATTTTGCAGAGATCTTTAGAATTGGTGAAACAATTTGTAAATAAAAGAAGCAAAATTTACTGAGCAAGGATTTACAGTTTTGGTGTAAAAGGCTTCAAAGGACCAATCTGAATCAATAATTTGATAATAGTATCATTCAATTCTTGCTAAATTTTATGAAGTTTTACTAATTTTCTTTGAAAATTTAAATGTCCATTTGTGGGCTTGTGAGATTACAACAGCATTTTATATTCTTTGGTGCATGTTTGGAAACTCTGACTTTATAAAATTATGAGTCAAATTATCTTAATTTAATGTAGAGGTGAAGGAAACAATTTTATGAAACAATAACAATTGTAGTTTACTGCTGTGGACAAGTCAATAGCACGTGGCACCAAGATGTTCCTCATTACTTTCAAGGAATGATATGGACAGTAGAGCTTTGAACCACAGCTCAAATTTCCTTAGTAATTTTTTAGAAATAAAAGAAAATTCAAGTAAGTCAGCTAATGTACACTTTAATAATAAAGATTAAGCAAAAAGAACTCACTATTTTCCCACTTATATATATAAAAATCCTTAAAAGAAGCTAGTTTAATGAGATAGATCTCATTATTATTTTGTAATATGATGACCAGGATGACTTTAATGATAAACCTGGGGATGGTACTGGGAAATTTTTCTGCAGGTTTTTCTTGTTTCTTTCCTATTGAAACCAGGAGAATACGAGTGAAAAGCTCACTCTGATGTCAAACTGGATCAGTGACATCCCTGGGGCCAAATCTGATTCTTTACCTACATTTCAAATAAAAATACTTTGGAGCTGAGCATTGCCCACTCATTTGATAATTTGCATGATTGTCTTTTGGGCCAACAACAGCAAGCAGACTTAACCTACAATATCCTTCATATATTTTAATCTGGTAATTTATTGAAAGATTTTTGAGTGCACTAAAGTGTGTGAATTTCTGTGAACTGTGGCAGTATATCATACACTCTTGTCCTGAAGTAATGAAAATGAACCAGAAAAACTAGGGAGATGATGCCTTCAGTGACTTTCTCTGATTATGATTCTGATGTGGGCCACTTGTCTTATTTACTCGTACTCATATATAGTCATGGCAAATTTTCTGTAAAGTCACTGAATATAAACTATCAAAGTCACATTGTTGACATGCAGTGAGAAGAGATGAAGGTATTCATTTTTATATACATCTACTTCCATTACATATTTCTGAGCCATTGGCCTCTCTCAAGCTGTACATGGAGAGGGCTAAGTCTCAAGATCCTCACAACAGAGTAATCATCCATTTTAAGGCTTCAGGACCAATCAAATTGAAATTCCAAGCACAGTGGATATGTACAGGCAAGGTTACAGGACAGAAGCTACTTTGAGAAGATATTGACAGGTAGGTAGCAATAATTTTTGCAACTTGTGTTGGAGATAAAAACTTATAATACTTTTAGTCCTATTTTCCTGGTTAAAACACCTGGCTGAGAGCTGGTTTTAGAAAAATATTCACAGCTACAGCAGACACAAAATCCATAGGCTTTTCTTTGCCCAACATCCCTCTTGCAATTTCTAGAAGAAACATCAATGTAGTAAGAATTCTACTCACCCTTTGGAAGAACATCATACTGGAAGAAATCTGTGTTAAAATTCAGAGAGTGTGAGTTGGAGACTTAAAACTCTGAATCTTGCCTAACAAGGCACATGGCTATTTCTTTACTGAACACAGATTAATTTGCAGTTCATTAGAGATTCTATTTCACTGAGTACTCTAGGGAAGTCTAACAAATGCCATGTGGATGGTACTTCTATTGAGGGATACTTTAGACCCTAGAATGTTTCAGTCTCTGCTGCATTTTAGTTAAATAAGAATGTTGCTTATGAAGGAAACCTTCTGGATGCTGATTTCTCCTAGTACTGTACATATACAGTGTCCTCTTCTGTAAGTGAAATTTCTATAAATGAAATATTTTATATTCTTCCCTTATGCTTTCTTGGTGCCCTGACATCTTCATTATGTTTAAAACTGATATTCTAAAACTGATTAAAAAAATGAGCAGATAAGAATACAGCCATTTGTTTCTGCTTAATGGGCACAGACTCTGTGCCTACTGAATAAAAGAAAATAGTTTGGTAAAGGGCCGATGAGCAAGAGTAGGTGCATACTTTAGTGCCCCAGACATATACTTAAAATGATCAAAACAATACGTTGTACTATGATGTATTTTAGCAAAATTTAAACATAAAAGGCTTAAATAGTTTCAACATAAATTATCAGATACTTTGATGCTACAGATCATTCTCTGCAAGAAAAAAGTTCACAGAAGAGCAGACTGAAAAAGAAAAGGAATGCAACCTCAGGGTTGTTCGAGGCCCCCTGACACATATTCAGCAGAGGACTGGCTGGTCTGGCTTCAGTGAGAGAAGATGCACCTAACCCTTAAGAGACTTGAGGCCCCAGGGAATGGGGAGGCCTAGTGGAGATTGGATGGGGTAGGCATGGGGACATCCTCTTAGAGACAGGAAGGAGGAGGACTCGGATGTGGAAATGTGGGAGGGTGGACTAGGAGGGGGTGACAACTGGACTTTAAAAAAGAAAAGTAATTAAGGAAAGAATAAAAAGGAATCTATCTTTAATTATTTAATGAAACTACCATATACTACTGATATGAAAACCAGATATTAAGGATAATTTGAAAAAAATCAATAATTATGGGACATCCTTATGCATTGGTATAGCAAGGTAATGAGTGAAGCAGATCATTTTAATGAGTTAGTTAAGATTGCTTCACAAATTCAGAAATGGACTAACTTTAGACATTATGTATTTTACTTCATTTATAACTAGTATGGGAATTTTGTTCATGAGTAGATTCTATCAAATGTCTTCTATATGTATAATTTATTAAAGTATCAAAGAAACATTTAGCACTAAAAATTTAAATTAAAATAAATTAAAATTGTATTACTTTTTATTATTTAGTAGGCATATTGTATATGCATGCATATTAATGCATGCACTAGTGTCTATGTGTACCCATGCGAGCTTTTCACAGTATACCTGTGGAGATCATCAGAGAAAATCTTACTGAATTAGTAACAACATATTTAAGTTACACGAGAAACTACTATTTAAGTAAGTGAATGGAATTCAACCTCTACAATTAGGACAGTGTGAGTAGGAGAGAGAATAGGGTTATAACATGGAGGTGATTCCATGTGAATTGGAGACATGCTGCTTAGGAACATCATGTACCAGTCTGTATTTATTGTGGCACTCATGCCCTCAGTGTGCTAACTGTTGTACTGAAATAAAAACAAGCCTGTGATGTAAAATGATTCCAACATAAATAAATAAAAGAAAAGATAGCTGACAACAAGAGGTTAAATGAAATGTAAACAGAACATTGTTATGAAAAACAGATTGATTGAGTCCTCAGAAAGACTGTCAGAAAATGTAGTATACTCTTTATTTGGAGCTTTAGTCCTTGGGAGCTCTGAGTGGTCCGGTTAGTTGATATTGTTCTTTTGGGGTTACAATCCCCTTCAGCTCCTTCAGTCTGTTAGCTCTTCCTGTGATTATTTTGTTCCCCCTTCTATGTAGGATTGAAGCATCCACTCTTTGGTCTTCATTCTTCTTAAGCTTCATGTAGTTTGTGGGTTATATTGTGGGTATTTTGAGCTTTTAACTTATCAGTGAGTAATATCATGTGTATTCTTTTGTGTCCAGGTTACCTCACTCAGAATGATATTTTCTAGATCCATCCTGTTGCCTGTGAATTTCATGAAGTCATTATTTTTAATGGTTGAGTAATATTCCATTGTGTAAATGTACCACATTTTCTGTATCCATTCTTCTGTTGAGGGATATCTGGGTTGTTTCTAGCTTCTGACTATTATAAATAAGGGTGCTATGAACATAGTGGAGCATGTGCGTTTTTTAAAAATTGAAGCATCTTTTGGGTATATGCCCAGTAGTGGTATAGATATGTCTTCAGGTAGAACTATTTCCAGTTGTCTGAGGAACCGCTATTATTTTCTAAATGGTGAGTTTCTCACTATAATATGGTGCTTTTCTGGTGAGGAGTATTGTTGGTAAGGCAGAATGAGCTTGTTTGTGCCTGAAGTATATGGGAGATCATGGTCCCTTCTGCTCAGCATTTGATGTTGTTGTTTGTTTGTTTTGTAGTTTTTGTTTTGTTTTGTTTTTCTGTGATGCTAATAATATTTAATAATGCTTACAAAATTCTTCAACCATCCAGAAAATGCAGTATGCTTTTTCTTGTATGCCTGGTAGGAGGAATATCTGTTGACCAATATGTGGTATTTCTATTTAATTTATTACTTGAGAAGCTAAGGTGAAATGTATCTTGTTTAATTAAGATGATTTAACACCGGAAAAGTGTTATTTTTAGATTTTTTTCAACTTTGAAGGATTAACATCTTAGAACTTTAATCTTTTATTTGGATTGTCTGTCATTTTTGAAAAGATAAAGAACATTTTACCTCAATTCTGAGATCTTTTTTTCCTTGGGGATGTGACTATGAAAGATACATGACATTTATTATCAGTTGGCAAAAGCAAAGGTCTCAGTAACTGCATAGGGAGCTCAGCAATAAATCTAAATATCTTTTCAACACTTTTTAGGGGCTATTTTTCTTTGACTATTTTTGTTAGCCATGCAGCTAACAAGGCAAAATTTTTTTAATGCTATTAAAATGTTCTTTGCACTTGAAATGTGAATGCATATTTGTTCTTACTGTTTCTCTGCACATAACAATTCTCTGAAAATGATGTCTGGCTTGTCTTTTCAGAGAAAGGTTAAAGGAGAATAGATTCAAAGCAGAGACACAGAATTCTATTCTCTATTCTTCACTTTAGAAAACAGTTTAGAGTAGTTGAGTTACTTAAAAAAAAAAAGAATGTGGCACTTACAACCATCTTTAATGTATATTACTTCCTAAAGTTTGTTTAACTAGTTGTGGTATTATAGGATTATTCACATCCTCTTCCCAACCCACAAAATTAAAAATATCAAATAAAAGGGTAAGTTTTTATTAAAATAAAGTGCTGTTTATCTTTGGAACATTCTATTCTTCAGAGAGTGTTATCAGTTTTTAAATAGAATTTTTAGATTTATTTATGCTATGTGTGTAAGTGTTTTGCCTGCAGCCATAATGCCCATGTGGATCTGAAAGTAGCTGTTGACATTCTGTAAATGGAGTTTCAGATGTTTGTAAGCCACCATGGAGGTTCTTGGAACTGACCCTGGGTCTTCTAGAAGAGCAACAGGTGTTCCTAATCACTGAGACATCCCCTCAGTCCTCATTTTATCCTTCATGTTGAGTTATGCTTCTGCAAAATTTTCTGTAAGTTCATCTAATTTACTGGAGAAATTTTCCACAGTAAAATGTTTTGCCATTCTATTCACAGCTCAAACACTGTCATTTAGAAATATTAAATATCTATCATGTAGCTCTCTACAGTTAAGTAACTATTGGAAGGATTTTGAAGATGGAGACTCTGTAGGTGGTAAACAGTATTTTAATTTAAAATAATATAGTAATTATTGGTATTATTTACTATAGAATAACCAATCACTGCCTTTTATATAAAACAACTACATTTAAGAATATAAGTCCAAAGTCTCTGATTTTTAACATTTTTAGCATTTCTTAACTTTGCACATTAATGTGTTGTTTTAAAATAGTCTATGTCATGTTTTGCCATCTGCATCTCACAAAAAGTTTCCTGCAAGGTTTCAAATACATAGCACAGTAAAAGTTCTGATGGCTTTAAAGCAAATACTTGCCCAATCTTGAAGTTATCAACAATGTCACTAAACTTTTTAAACTTTAAAATACATAGAATTATTAACATTATCTACTTGAAGTTTTCATTTTTAGCAATTCTATTTCTGTTACATTGAAGCAGATATAGTCCAGAGGCTTTGTTTTGTTTCCAGTGTGAAAAAACCCCAAACTCATTTAGATGACTAAAATCATCAATCCTTAGAATAATTGTCTTTCCACGTCATTTTTTAATTGGATATTTTATTTATTTACATTTCAGATGCCATCCCCTTCCCCCATTTCCCCTCCCTAGAGTCCCCTATCCCATCCTCCCTCCTCCTTTTTGCTTTTATACCATTTTAACTACATGCATGTATTAAGGTCAGTTCTAGGTTGAGGGTCTAGCAATACAATAGATGCAAATAGTCAAGGAACAAGCAAGACAATAAACACAAATAGTAAAAGAACAAGCAAGCCATTAAACACAATTCCGTGAACACTCCTGTAATTACTGTTTCTAAGGGCTTATCAGGATGACCAAAATATATGAGACAACTTCGCTGTCCTAGCCCAAAGTCATTTTCATGTCTGGTAATCTAATTTGTTTGTTAAATTAACTTTAAGGATTATTATTTTCTTTATTCTTTTCTAAAGCCTTTTAATGAGAGTAAGAAGCACATGAAATAGTATATGCATAAGTTTTTCTTTGGAAACATACCAGTTCAATCCCTCAGTGTCAAAGTTTTTTTTCATTGTTGCTATTCTTACTTTAAAATTTTTGTTACTGTTTCATTATTATTTTAGCTTATGGTAGGCAATACATGTACTGCTGAACTATATTCCTAGCCTTACAATGACAACTTCTGAGAAAAGCCTTTATATTGAAAGGAAATTAAAGTAACAATAATAGTGCCCACAACATGCATGTATTCACATATATAACTTAATTTAGTTGTGACTATTTTTTCAGGAGTGTCCATGCAATGTGCCTTGTTGTGGGCAGAGTAATCTGCTACCCTCATGGAGGAGGGCTATAATGTTGTTATGGCGTTTTTCTCACGGGTTCATCATACTTGTTTTAGTTGTAGGAATCCTCTTGAACAGACATGCCTGTTTCTCACAGTCATCATTATAGAGATTTGTTTCTTGCTGCTTTCTTTCCCCAGAAGTGTTCTGTGACGTGTCACTTCGTTTCTATCCCCCGAAAAAAAAACATATTTTTATATTTATTAATCATTTTACTTGTTTACATTTCAAATGTTATCTCCCTTCATAGTCTCCCCTCCATGAACTTCCTACCACAACCCCCTCCACTTTGCCTCAAAGAGGAGAAATTCCCACCCACCCACCCATTCCTGCCTTACCCCTCTAAAGTCCCCCTTCAATGGGTCATCTAGCCTCCACAGGACCAAGTGCCTCCCCTCCCACTGATGCCAGTTGAGAAATTCCTCTGTTATATATGTAGCAGGAGCCACGGACAAGCCCATGCATACACTTTCGCTGCTGGTTTTGTCTCTGGGAGCACTGAATGGGGTCCTGTTAGTCCATAGTGTTGTTCTTCCTGTGGGATTGCAATCCCCTTCAGCTCATTCAGCCATTCCCCTAGCTTTGCCATTAGGGTTCCTGAGTTCAGTCCAATGGTTGGCTGTGAGTATCTGCATCTGTCTCAGTCAAATCTTGGCAAAGCCTATCAGAGGACAGCCATACCAGGCTCCTCTGCAGGCACTTCTTAGCATCAACAATAGTGATGGGCTTCATGTCTGCAGATGGGATGTATCCCAGAGATGGGATGGTCTCTGGATTGCCTTTCCTTCAGTCTAAGCTTAAATTTTTTGTCTCTGCATATCCTTTAGACAGGAACAATTATGGATTGAGATTTTGAGATGGGTGTGGCTCCATTCCTCAACTAGGGACCATGTCTATTTAATAGAGGTGGTCTCTACAGGTTTTCTTCCCCTCTGTTGGGTATTTTGGCTAATGTCATCCCCACTGGGACTGGGAACTCTCTCTCATCACTGGCATCTGGGAGTTTCTAGTGTTTTCCTCCCACTGCTGCATGTTTCTATTCATTTTCCCTGCCCTTTGGCGTTCTCCCCTGTCTCTTCTCATACTTGATCCTGCCCCTCTTTTTTCTTCCCCTTCCCCTCTCTGACCCATGTCCCTCCTTCCCTCTGCTTCCATTGATTATTTTGTTCCCCCTTCTAAATGGGTTTGAAACATCCACAATTTGGTCATCCTTCTTGTTAAGCTTCATATGGTCCGTGAGTTTTATCATGGTATTTTGAGCCTTTTGGCTAATACCCATTTATAAGTGAGTTCATACCATGTATGTCATTTTGAGTCTGGGTTCCCTCACTCAGGATGATATTTTCTAATTCCATCCATCTGCCTACAAAGTTCATAAACTCCTCATTTTCAATAGATGAGCAGTATTCCATTGTGTAAATGTACTACATTTTCTGTATTAATTCTTCCATTGAGGGACATCTGGGTTGTTTACAGCTTCTGGCTATTATAAATAAGGCTACTATGAACATAGTGTCCTTGTTATATGCTGAAACATCTTTTTGGTATATTCTCAGTAGTTGTATAGCTGGGTCTTCAGGTAGAATTACTTCCAATTTTCTGAGGAATCACATGATTGATTTCCAAAGTGGTTGTACCTGCTTGCAATCCCACCAGCAATGAAGGAATGTTCTTTCTCCACATCCTTACCAGCATCTTCTGTTGCCTGAGTTTTTGATTTTAGCCTTTCTGATTGGTGTAAGGTAGAGTCTCAGTGACATTTTGATATTCATGTCCCAGATGACTAAGGAAGTTGAACAATTCTTTAGGTGCTTCTCGGCCATTTGGTATTCCTCAGTAGAGAATTTTTTGTTTAGCTCTGTGTCCCAATTTTAAATTGGGTTATTTGTTTTTCTGGAGTCTAGCTTTTTTTAATTGGATATTTTATTTATTTAGATTTCAGATGTTATTCCCTTTTCCCATTAACCCCTCCCTAGAACCTACTATACCATTGCCCCTCATCCCTTTTGCTTTTATACAACATTAACTTTTTGAGTTCTTTGTATAATTTAGATATTAGCCTTCTATCAGATGAAGGGTTGGTTAAGGTCTTTTTCCAATCTGTAGGTTGTCATTTTGTACTATTGACAGTGTTCTTTGCCTTACAGAAGATTTTCAGTTTCATGAGGTCCCAGACTTGATTAGAGTTATGCCAAAGTATCTTGGTGTAACTCTAACCAAGAAGTAAAAGATCTATCTGTATGACAAGAACTTCAAGTATCTGTAGAAAGAAAGCCAAGAAGATCTCAGAAGATAGAATGATCTCCCATGCTCATGGACTTCATTCAGATATGCTGAATCTAATAGAAGTTAAAGAAGGGAAGAACCTTGACCACATTGGCAGATGGGAAAATTTTCTGAACAGATCACCAGTGGCTCAGGCTCTAATATCAACAACTGACAAATGGGACCTCATGAAACTGAAGTTTCACTTTTTGGTCTCATATGTCAGATTTGGTCATATTTGTACAAAACTGGCAACCTGAATAGTTTACCTTTAAGCCCCTTTAGTCAAAAGGAAAGGAATAAAATACAAAGGCCTGAGATGGTGTATAGGTAGCTAACTCTTTTCTTTTCGAGCCCAGGATTGAAATTCAAACCCAGGACCTGGCCCTTGTTTGGTGTACACTCCATCACTGGACTAAATCTCAATCCCTAGGTTGCCAGTTCTGTGTCCACTTTGAAAATGTCTTCAGAATCAAGTTGCTGACTGAACAATTCAGTTTCAATACATCTGAGGTTTTACTTGTAAAAGGCTTGTCCCAAAACCAATTCTTTTCATTTTTCTCTTCTATTCCATCTTTTTTAAAAATACAAGCCAACTGAAATGAATAGGGAATAAAAGAAATACTAGGAATTGGGGATGAAAAATGTTTATAAAGACTCACGCATGAGATAGATATATTTATTGTATCTTTCAGTGGTTAGGATGTTGTTGATTTCCATGCTTTTCATAACAACAAGCTATAAGCCTGTTGTTTTCAAAATTATTAAACACAGAGGGGACAGAATTAACTTATACCCTAGGGATTTCACAAGGTATGTTTCCTTGAAAGCCTTCCTGGACAATCTGATTAACAAACAGAATCAGCTCTTCCTTCAGCACAATTGTAGAAAATTACAGTACTGTAGGAAAATGTTACTACACATATCTTATGTGGTATATAGTGTTAAATTTTAATTGTTTCAGCCCACATTTGCCAATGTATAATGTAGCAGATTTTTCAGAAAATGCTTAGAAAGTTGCTTTCATGTAATATTTTTAAATGGTTGGATTTAGGTCAGAGGCCTCTGACACATATACAGCAGAGAAATACCTAGTATGGCATCAGTGACCTCAAGAGACGTGAGTCCCCAAGGAGTGAAGAGGAGTAGGGAGGCCTGGTGGGGTGGGGTAGGGACATCCTCTTGGAAATGGGGCAGGATGAATGGGATGAGTAACTATTGGAGGCTGGGCCTGGAGGGGGATAATAAGTAGAGTGTAAAAAAAATGAAAGATAATTACAAAAAGAAAAAATGTGATATCTATCTATGTATCTATGTATCTATGTATCTATGTATCTATCTATCTATCTATCTATCTATCTATCTATCATCTATCTATCATCTATCTATCTATCTATGTATCTATCATCTATCTATACTCTATCTATCTATCTACCTATTATCTATCTATAAAATAAAACAAACAAAAAAGAGCTACCTTCATGTCAACTATAGTTGAATAACTTTCCCACAATGATTTGTTCCTAAAAGCTAGGAGTATGATTATAATCCTACCAATTTGGCAAGAAATCAAATACAATAAATAAAAATGTGCAGTAGATTTTGCTATTCCTTCAAACTGAAGCCTTTCAAATCTTACAATAGGAGGACTTCCCTCCAACACTCCAGTAATAAGTCCAGGCATTTCGTTTTTGTTATTTTGTTTGGTTTTGTGAGACAAAGTACCAAGTAATCCAGGTTAGCCTCAAACTCTGAATATTCCTGTCTCCACCTTCCCAGACTAGAAACTATAGGTACATACCACAAAACTTGGGTCCAGTTCAATTAATTGAATTAGTTTTAAACAGAGAAATGACAGTGTCATATGTAATTTAAGATTATCCATTAATTTTAAACAGCTTTCTTTTTGACTTTTCTATTGAAAATTTTTATTTATAAAGTAAGACACTTTAAATGGAAGTAAAACAAAACACTAAACACAAACCCTTTGAAGGTTTGATAGGGAAGTGTGTGCTTACACATTCCTCACACACAGGTATGTGTATGAATTGTAGCTAGCATGTGGGCAAAAATTAGTGAAGAATAGAATTGTTTGTACAGATGATAAATGGTGAAATCAGTGAAAGTACAGAAGTAGAACCATACTGTGCCATTTCACTTTGCAAGGAGAGATTTTCTCAGGAAGTCATTGAGCATCTTGACCTTAATTTGACAAACAACTCACAGGATTATTTAGAAACACTTTTGTATATGGACACTGCAAATGATATAAAGTAAAATAAAAAGAAATGGAATACTCTTCTGTAAAGTGCCAATAATCAAATATTAGATATTTATATTTAAAAATGAAAATAAGGTAGCCAGCAACTAAGATCTAATATATATATTTATGATGGCTTTGCATATTTTTGTCCCAGACACACATTCACAAGCACAGGCATTTCTCTAATGGTGTCCCAAATCCCAGCAGAAATGCTTAATGAAATAGTTTTTGTCAGAGATAATTGATGTTTATACACTGATAAATTAATACTTATGTTAAAACATGAAAGATGTATAACAGAATATTTCAACATGACTTTTAGAAAGCAGAATAAATGAAAACAATAGAATGGTTCAATCTTCTAGCCAAAAATCCAACATGATTCTATTTTCTAGTGGATGTTATGTGAACAAGTTTTCCACTTGTGTTTAAAAATGGTTAAGATTTTGGGGCTCTTTTTAGAGATCGGACCTGAATGGAGATAAACAAACAAACAAAACCATCATACTAACATACTAACATCTGCAGGAATCTCTGCTGTTATGATTTATAAATTTTTCAGTTTTAAACCAATATGAAATACATAAGAGCATGTTCTAACCCCTGCCACCATACATGTAATTTGTTTAATACATTGGACCCCTTTGTGTATCATTGTGTTGATGTGACATGAGATGTATGCACCAAGGACTGTGAAGGAAATTCTGCCCTGACAACTCTCCCCACCAAAATATTTTTCAAAAGACATTGCAATGGAAATTTTCCAAGGTGACAAATTGTGAGGTTCTTTTTAACAAGTAGAAGTTGTTTTCTTTCCCTTCTGAGATTTACTGGAAGTGCTTACACATAGTTTTGTGGTTTGGGATGAATAATGTGCTAAATGTTTAAGAAATTCTGCTGTCAGACACCCTTTATAGCTAGTAATTCCTTCTTTCAAAGTTGGAAGTCTCTGGGAACAGTTCTATTTGCAAATTCCTATCTATTCTCCTCTGGGCCAGTTTAGCTCTGACCAATACTATTTCCTTTAGCATGTATGTTGGGATTTGAGACACAATTAGAGAAATGTGTGTGCCTTGGATGTGCATCTAGGCCACAAATCTGCATAACCCCTACAACTTTATAGTATATATACAGGATTAAAACTAGATCTTAGTTTCTTGCTAGTTTGAATTCAGTTTTAAATTTTTTTTAGTTTTGAAACTAAAATATAATTACATGATTTCCTCCTTCTTTTAATCCTGCTAACATTTTCCATGTATTCAATTACTCTCACTCTATTTCTTCATAATTACATATAAATACATTTCTAAATACATGAAAGCAACCTATTTAGGCTCTCTATTAGTTTGTACTTTATAAGTAAAACATTCTCACGTGCAAAAAAAATATACAAATGAATATTCTAATCTTTTTCCATGTTTTTGTTCCTTTTCATATTTTCATACTTTCTACTTATTATTATTAAAATTAATTGTTTTAGTTAGTGATATATATTATAAGACAGTTCATGTAAATATTTAATTCTTACCTTACTCTTCTGGTTATGGAGTAGATTGTAATTTCAAAATCTTTCTGGAGCATTTGTAAATTGTAATGGCCAACTAACAATAAGGAATATGTTTACTTCGATATAAGGACTAAAATAAAAACAAGTTAAAGTTGACTTCTTAGATGAACATTTCTTATTATCTACTTGTAAATATTTTTAGATTATATGATGTGCACAAAATGTATTGTTTATCTGGATTATAACACATTTGTTTTTTTCTATAATTCTATAATAAGTTAGGATGAGCTAAATGTTTCTGGAAACTTTGTGTTTCAAACAGTCTGAATTTAAAGTGAATGAGCAATGCCTTCAACCAAGGAACTTTCTAATCACTGGCCCCTGAGTAAATCTATGACATATAATTTTATAAATTTACATTTTTATTATTGTGTAAACAAAATTTCTATATTACCCTTTGAAATAAAATAATTTAATCCTATTTATTTTAAATTTAACATTACTACTGTTTTTGCTTGTGATGTAATTAAAAAAATTTTCTTAATTTTTAATGGTAAATACAAAAAATATCCAAGGAAATAGCACATTCTCTTTCAAATAACAGTGTCATAACTCATGCAACAAACTATCATATTAACACTGAAATTTAAAGTCACAATCCTGTGACAATATATTTAAAGATCTGTCATATTAATATCAATTAGCAAATACAAGTTTTTTATTGGATATTTATTTATTTACATTTCAAATTTTATACCCTTTCCTGGGTTTCCCCCCGGAAACCCCTTATCCATCTGCCTCCCCCTTCTATGAGGGTATTCCCTCACCTACTCATTCCCACCTCCATGCCCTGGTATTCCCCTACAATGGGGCATCGAGCTTTCACAGGAGCAACAGCCTCTCTCCCATAGATGCCCAACAAGGTCATCCTCTGCTACATATGCAGTTGGAGCCATGGGTTCCTCCATGTGTACTTTTTTGTTGGTGAAGCTCTAGAGGGTATGGTTGGTTGATATTGTTGTTCTTCCTATAGGGTTGCAAACCCCTTCAGCTCCTTCAAACCTTTCTCTAACTCCTCCATTGGGACCCTGTGCTCAGTTCAATGGTTGGCTGTAAGAATCTGCCTCTGTATTTGCCAGGCTCTGGCAGAGCCTCTCAGAAGACAACTATATCAGGCTCCTGTCAGCATACACTTACTGGCATCCACAATAGTGTCTATATTTGGTGACTGTATATGTGATGGATCCCCAGGTGGGGCAGTCTCTGGGTGGCCTTTCCTTCAGTCTCTGCTCTACAATTTGTCTCTGTATTTTCTCCCATGAGTATTTTGTTCCCCCTTCTAAGAAGGACCGAATCACTCCCACTTGGTCTTCCTTCTCCTTGAGCTTCATGTGGTCTGTGAATTGTATCTTGGGTATTCTGAGCTTTAGGGCTAATATCCACTTATCAGTGACTTCATTCAATGTGTGTTCTTTTGTGATTGGGTTACCTCACTCAGGATGATATTTTCTAGTTCCATCCATTTTCATGAAGAACACTGAATTTCATGAAGTCATTGTTTTCTATAGTTGAGTAGTACTCCATTGTGTAAATATACCACATTTCCTGTATTCATTTCTCTGTTGAAGGACATCTGGGTTCTTTCTAACTTCTTGCTATTATAAATGAGGCTGCTATGAACATAGTGGAGTATGTGTCCTTTTTATATTGGAGCATCTTTTGGGTATATGCCCAAGAGTGGTATAGCTGGGTTCTCAGGTAAAACTGTGTCCAATTTTCTGAGGAACCATCAGACTGGTTTCCAGAGTGGACCTTAATCATAGAAATAGCTAAAGCTTACATAATGTCAAAGGAAGCATAAATCTCATGGTTTTCTTTTCTAGTAGATTTAGTTTTAGTAAGAATCGGTTGTAATTGTGAGTTACCCCAAATTAAAACTTTTTGCCAGCTTCAGGTCTTCTGGAAGATCAGGAAATGCACTTAACCACTGAGTAATGTCTCCAGCACCTAGACTCAATATTTTAATGCTCTGTAAGTGGTTAAATTAGATGCATCAACAAATACATGCATCTCTTCTAAGATAATTCCAGAAAAACAAAACAAACAAAACAACCCAAACTAGTTTTCTGGTTAATAATTACAATACATACATCTTAGATGTTCCTGAGATGGAAAGAAAAACAATACCTTCATCACTGATTCCCTAGGAGTTTGTTTTTTTCATTAGTTTTTTACTTTTTTCTTTTTTTCTTTCTGTACTGGTTGATTTTTGTTAACTTGACAGCTAGAGTCACCAGAGAGAAAGGACCCTCAGTTGAGGAAATGCCTCCATGAGATCCAGATGTAAGGCATTTTTTTTTCAATTATAGATTATTTGAGGAGGGCCTAGGCCATTGTGGGTGGTTCCAGGCCTAGTCTGTTGTTCCTGGGTTCTATATCACTATATGGTGAACAAACCATTCAAAGCAAGTCAGTAAGAAGCACCTTTCCATATCCTCTGTATCAGCTCCTGCCCCAAGGTTTCTGCCCTGTTTGAGTTCCTCTCTCTAATTCCTGTGGTGGTGAACAATATGAATATATAAGCCAAATAAACCCTTTATTCCCCAGCTTGTAGTTTTTGGTCATGACACTTTGTCAAAGCAATTGAAATCCTAACTAAGACACTGTTCCTCATAGTATGTCAAATATTTTATAAGCTGAAAAATATAATGTTTGTTAAAATACTATATCAAATTTGATTTTAGTTTTAAAATAAAAACAAATGTTTCTGTTTTGTTAGTGCTATCAACTTTCTCTTTTTGTTTATATTTTTGCTTAGAAATATTTTCATATAGTCTGTCAGCTAAGTATTTATATAAGCATATTTGTATCTATATCTTAATTTTTCAAGTGTATATATATATATATATGCCATAATAATGTGTATAATTTTAAAATATAAAATAGAAAATGCTATTTTATTTTTCTGTCTAGTTAATAAAGTATTTCCACACATCTTACCATGCTCAATTATCTCTGTACATGTTTAATATGAGTAACTAGGCATAACCAATGATAATTTCTCCAAATTCAGTATGATGTAACTATCAAAAATAAATTCTAAACATAAAACTGATAGCAATAACCAGCATACTTACGTATAAGCCTGTAAACTTTTCTGTATTTTGTGTAAACATATTGTTTTATTCATGTGACACAAAATTTCTAATATAGGCCGTACATCATGCATTTTGCATCACTTAAAAATAAGAAAGTATATGCTTCTGAACTTCTTACACTACCTAGGATTAGTATGTTTGCTATGTGTTGGACTAAAGTAATATTAGAAACTCTAGTAAGGTGCCTGTAGGCATACGGAGAAGAACTTTACAGTAACTGTGTTAGATTCAACTGAATGAAGATAATCCATTATATAGATCAATGGGGCTTAAGTTCATACTAGCAGCATTTTCAGTCATTATTTCAGTGTAAATTCCAAGACACTCAATGATACAGATGAGCAAAGTATTTCATTTATAGACATTTTATATTCATTGGTAATAAAGTAAAGTATTTGATATGAGTACTAGGTTGTCATTCATATGATTAGCTTCTTATGGCTAAAGTTCTTAATTTAGGACATAGAACAATATTACAAAGCAAGTAAATGACTTCCCTTTCATATACATATTGATATTTTCAGATGAGATTCATAGAATTCACCAGTCTACAGATGAATCCATAACCAAAGGAAATAATAATCTTCAGTAGATTTAGATTATTTTAAACTATTTATGCCACATATTTTATTGATCAAACACATGTAAGATACTTTATTTTGAAACACAGCATAAATACATAATGTCAGAATGTGGTAAATTTTGGCCAGAAACATTTTTACATTTTTTATTAATTCAGTAAAACAAAAGACTACCAAAGAAACATAGTAGAAAACAAATATTATTATCTTGCCATTTTGAAGATCAGAAAGTAAAAGTTTATGCAAAGAAGTCAATGTTAAAGTATTAGGAAACTCTTCCAGAAGATTCTAAAAATTCCACTACTCCCCTTTGTGGTCACTAGTTGTCACACTTCTGATCCTCTTCGTTTTTTCTTAACTTGAAAACCAAAGTGAAGCATCTAACTGTGTCTCCCTATTCCCACATTCCATCAGCTTTTCCTTACCATCACAGACCTTATTCTTTGGATTTACAATATCATGACAATGTGGCTACCTGAGATATTTAGATAATTTTCACATCTCCATACCTACAAGATAATTCTATAAGCCGTCCCTATTTTGCTGTATAAGGCAGCATATGCACAGTACTCTAGTTAGGTTTCTATTCCTATGCTAAAGACCACAATGAAAAGAAACTTTGAGAGGAAAAGGAATGTGCTAGTGTACACTTTGAATAAATCATGCATCCTTGAGGGAAACATGGGCAGAAGTTCCAGTGTGGAAGGATTCTGGAGTCAGGAACTGAAGTAGAAGCCATAAATGAATGTTATTTATTGGCTTGTTTTTTTGCATTGCTCATCCTGCTTCTTTGTGCACTTCAGGACCAAATGCCCAGGGGTGGTACTGCCCACAGTGGGATGGGCTCTACATCAATCAAGATAATGTCTCAAAGATTTGTCTACAGGCTAATTTTACTTGCCTACAAGATAATTTTCTCAGTTGAGGTCCCTCTTCCCAGATAACTTTAGCTTGTGTCAAGGTGAAAAAAACAAAGTAAAAACACAAAAACACACAAAAAATCCAACCAATTAGAATATATAGGCTCAGGAGATTAAGATCAGGACATAATTGGGAGTATTATTATCCTAATACCTGTGAATGCTACTGCAGACACTACTACTTCTAAGTAATAGTAAAACATAAGAAATAGACCTGCTTGGTTTCTTTTCAATTTGAAAGATACACTAAGTTCAGAGAGACATAAAACTGTGGGCAGTAATTGTGTTGTTGGCCTCTTCTGTATCCATTTTATATCTGTCAGAACTTTTTTTTAGGATTCCAATTCTATTTAGATCTTTAACTATCAGTTACATATTCAGAATGGCTCATCTAACTCCAGGATGGAGTAGAATGAACCTATCAAACAAATAATATTACAGAATCCAAGTGGACATCTAGTTTTTTCTAATAACATTGTACATTATGGAAACGTGGCTTAACTTGTACAAAGTTTACCTTGGAGCTGATTTAAAGACAAGTAAAATCATTTTGAGGAGATTGTTAAAAACACAAGCATTCTAATTCAGTGTTCTGTGGAGAACAGTTTATCTACATTTTTAACAAGTGTCTGAGGTGACCAGCTGGCATGTACTTGACACAGATAGCCCAGGGCACATTTCTCTAATCTATGTACATGATAAGGGATTGTCTTTGAAAGTAAGGATGCCTTTGGCTGACAGGATTGATTCTAGATGAGTTAAAGAAGAGCTTAAAAATATCTTACTCTCTTTCATGTCAGTTAAGCATACAATCACATACTTACAATCCACAGTTCTGCCAGATGAAAAGAAAGACAGAGAAATCCCAATAAAAGGAGAAAGAAAATGTGAAAAAAATCGTCAAATTGAAGGTAAGTTTTCTTAGGTTCTGGAAGGTACCTTGTTTGTTTTTGTTCCCATATAGGGAAAGGATTCTCAAGATATGATCAGTCTAAGATTTAGTCTGTATCAGAAGCTGCTGGTACAACATTTGTTACTATTCTTTCTTCTGAGGTGTTTGAGAGAGTGAAAGATCATTTTATAAAGGGAGCAAACATTCATAGTATCTCTTCTACAGAAAATTGTCATCTCAGGTACAAGAAAACCAATCTGTCTGTTGCTCTTGAGTCTTCCCCTTACCCCTCCAGTTTCCTGTCCATCCTTCCTTCTTTTCCACTTATATTCCTTCCCATTTTCTCTCCTAATTCCAGTCAAACTCCTGAGGTAGGTATATTTCATTGTCATTTGTTTACTACATTTCTGAGGACTGAAATTGAGTTGTCTACATTTCCCACTTTGAAATGTACAAATATGATAAAACAATGTCATTGTGACTAGTTTCATAATTATATCACTTTGAACATGTACACTGTTAGCTATTTTTCTTATCAGAGACACAAACTATTTTCATAATTTAACTTTTTTTTTAGTTTTTGTATCCTAGTTTTAATTATTCCAGTGCTTTATACATTAATTTTCTTCAAGCAATATCTATTCATTTCTTACTATAAACAAGATACTCTCTTAGATCTTACATTGCAGGAATATAAAATCTTATTAAGGTTGTAAACACATAAATATTCCATTCCAATGCAATGCTTTTCCTTATGCTATGGTATATGCATGCATCGGTTTGATTATACTTAACATTATTAGAGGATTTATGAAGTCTTATTTGAAAATATTATATATTGTATTGACTTCTGGATAATCAGTCAATTATGTATGTACCAGAGGTGATATGGATAAGTGATTATGAATTGAGAAATCTCTGAACAAAAACACAGAGTTAAGGTAATAAAGTGGAACAGTGATTGCTGGTAACTAACTGATTAAGGCATACTGTTAATAAGTAGACCAAGGATCAAGATCATGAAGGGCTTCATAAAATTCAATGAAGTTTCTGCTTCATTATGTCAGTAAATTAAGAGCTAATTTGCCTCTACAACTGTAGAATGAATCAGAGAGGAATTATAACATTCAGGGAATCTATAACCACAGACATACTTCAGGGATTAAATAAAGTATCAGTAGAAATGGAGAGACATGCAGATGTTAGGGACACTGAGCAGTGCAGAGACTGAATAGATGATAAGAAAATGTTAAAGATGGTGACAGGAAGATATTATGGTTGTTCTGGTTCTTTCCCAGGCTACTAGTATCATCCTCATTTAGGTGTAAGGCTTGTGGGTTTTCTGTTTTCTTTTCTAGGTTACTAAGTTGGTATGCTGTCTTTTTTGAGGTGAAGACACAATATGAAGATACTCTGGATTTAAGTAAACAGTCTCGTTTTTCATAGTTTTTGTGCATGTATTGTCCAATCAACAATATTCCTAAATTTGAGATTTTTAGGAGGCTATTTTCCAAAAGAGTCAACTTTTGTAATAAACAATAGGTTAAGCAGAAATATACAATATTTGTCTGTGCTTCTCCCAGTGGTTTAAATAACACCATATAGTGAAATCTCTTTTGTAAGACACTCTCTGCAAGATATGAGGAAATGTTGACAGCTGTGATGTCTAGGCCTTAGTTGGATTCATGTGTCATCTAGCCTAACCAGATACGAATTCCACTAACCCAGTTTGTACTTTAAATAATATAATCATTTTATTCTCAAGTTCTAACTTTTAAAATAGATAATCCTGTTAAAATTTGTTTACATATTTTTTAATGTTGCTGTTGCGGCCTGTGGTGTGTGGGTGTCCAACAATTAAGTTAGATGAAATGAAACAATCAAATTAAAATTTAGGCTGTTTCAAAGTTTTATCAAGCTGTTGGATGATAAGGATTCTATCAGGATAAGAGTCAGGTGTGTGTGTGCGTGTGCGTGTGCGTGTGTGTGTGTGTGTGTGTGTGTGTGTGTGTGTGAGAGAGAGAGAGAGAGAGAGAGAGAGAGAGAGAGAGGTGGAGGAGAACCATGTGTCACAGTGTGTGTGTGCAGCCCAGAGGACGACTTTTGAGAGTTTTTTCCTCTCTTTCTACCATGAGTTTTAGAGATGAAGCTTAGGTCATCAGTCTTGTCCAGCAAGATCTCTTACATACTGAGCCAGCTCCCAAGTTACCCAGTTTCCATTTATATTCTGTGTATTGGCTTGAGCTTTTGATTTTAGTATAGGGTTCTTCTTTTCTCAAAAACTGTTGCTGTATTTATTAAATAATTTTATTATTACTGAAATGACCATAGCTTTATATCATAGTAGTTTTATGGAATTATTTTTATTTTATTGATTTATGTATTATTCTTATTAGAAATTTTATACAACTGACAATTTCATACACAGGTATATGGGCAAGTCTTTAAAAAGTAAATAAAAAAACATGGTACAGATAGCTCAATAATTATGTTACATGAAATGAAGTAATCAAATTAGAAATTTAGGTTGGTTCAATATTTTGAGGGTCAGGTAAGATGAGTGTGTCATGGACTGACTAGACTGATCTATGCTGATCAGCTTTCCTCTCCGACTCTCATATTAAATTAGGTCTGATACTAACAACTACTGAATCTCATGTGTCATTTATTTGTCAAAAGGGTGCTAAGGAAATGCTGCAAAGAAATGCAATAAAATTTAATATGTAACACAACCTGGCAATTTAAAGAAATTAAGTAGTTCCTCACTACTATGAAGCCAGTTACTGAATGAACAGGAGCTGTGTTATCTGAGACTCAGAGTATATAGATATTTCCCCAAATCAGGAGATAGGAAAGGGATAAGTAGGTATTGTAATATCTTAGCAAATCTAGTGGACATACCATATGTTTTGCATTTTGTTGGTGTCCTTTTGGTCCTCATGAAGAAAAGAAAAAAATGTTAAGCACACTATACAAATACAACTGTCGGGCTAGGTTGATAACCTGGTTGATAAAGGGCTTCACTTGTAAGTGTGATGACATGAGTTTGATCCAAAGGAGCCTACTTCTTTTTTTAAAGCTTGAAGTTATAAAAGGCATTGACAAACTCAGCAACAGGCAAGAGGAGACAGGCAAATCCTTTCTGGTCCTTCATCTTAGTCTATTAGTCCCAGAACAATAAGGGGCCTTGTCCATATAACAAAGTGGACATTACTTAAATGACAGCTGAAATTGTCATCTAGCCTCCATACAAATCTACATGCAAAGCTTCACATAGGCATGAATTGTCCATTTGTGAATACATACAAGATAACAACTTAATAACATTTTCATGAAGGAAGACATATGTAATTTCATAGGGTCTTCCTGTAAAGTCTTTCATTGTTTAAACATCATCACAGGGAAGCATCTGATATCGGGTCTTCTGTTGGATTACCCACTGTGTATTTTATAGCCCTATAAATCACAGTATGCGTTGATCTATAAAAAAGGAACACAGCAGTAGTATCTCTGTGAGAAGAAGGTAGCAAAGCATTTTACAGGTACAGATTAAACCAAGGCTGCAATGTGTTATATCCATTGACACATATGTGCAAGGCTCTGCCAGGTGAAGGAGACAGGTATTGTTGCTGCTACCTCTTTCCTGTATCTGGCTCTGCATGAGAACTCTTAACCTTTTAATGATATCTGAGGTATTAGAAATTCTTCCAGGTTGTTTAAGTTCCATAGACTCTTTTTTTCTACTACTTTGGCCTCTATCAGTATATTAGATTTTAGATATTTGCATAGTCTACTTACAGATAATTAAGCCCAAAGATGATTAGACTGCCACCTCCATGAGTGAATTATATAGTTTCCTAAAATCTCTGAGCAATCATTTAACACTAGAATGTCAAAGAAAGAAGACATAGAACTGGAATACATTGAGGATGAAGATGAAGAGGCTCAAGGGAATGTTGATTTTGTTGTTGTTGTTCTTGTTGTTCAGCTACAAGTATTTCAATGTCTATAATAATATGTGAAAATATTTGCTATTCTACTTTTGTAACAGATTTTGATGCAAATTCAACCATTTCTATATTAAAACAGGTAATATTTTTTTCTTTTATTATCAACATTAAGTAGTTAACATCTATCAATGCTTGTCCTTACTGCTTTGTAATAGGAATGCCATGCAAATGAGTATATGATTTTAGGTTACAGACTCTGAATCCCTTGGACCATCTATAAAATCTTAAGCATGAAATGTATATATGAATACATAGGAATTAAAATGTGATGATCTGGAAACTGTGCTTTTCTGTAATGTATATTTAAGTCATGCTATAGAAAGTCAGTCACTAGAAAAAATGATGGAGTTGAGAAAAGAACAAGTTATAAATGAAATTTTGTAGCACAAAAAAATGAAGCAAGTCTAGAAGGTCTGAGGAGAGCTGGAGGAAGCAGACACTGATACAAAATGAATATTTATTTCACCCGATTTCTTTATCTCTAAGATTGTGATCACTTTTCATAAAAAGTATGCAAGTATACTTTACTATTACTATTATCCTGTTCGATTTCAAAGAAAAAAATCAAGCAGCATAATGAAATGGCAACCTGGTGAATCACAGAAAATATTTGTAAACCATTTATCTATAAGGAGGTTAGTACCAGAAAGTATAAGAAATTTTAAAATTTTCAACACTAAATACATAAATAACTCAATTTAAATAAACATATTATCTGAACAAAGTGTATTCAGTGACATGAACATAAATAACCTCATATATGATAACATGATTATGATCCTCATCATTAGGGGTTTTCACATGGATATTGCAATGAGGGATTGCCTCACTTCAGATAGAATACCCAATATAAAATAGACCAAAGTTAACAAATGAAAGGGTCAATTTTGAGAAAGCAGAATTCTTTTAAATCACTGGCGGGAAAGCAAATTGTAGAGACACTTTGGAATACTATATAAAAGTTCCTCATATAAACAAGACAAAAGATAACATATGATCCACTAATCCTACTTAATCCCCAGTAGGAATAAGATTCCATGTTGGAGATTTCTTATGCCTATTCATGTTGTTGGCTGGGATATTCACAATTATCTATCTTTGGATTAGAGTTGTGTTAATCTAGATGAGTGGATAAAATAATTCATCAATACATAGAATGTCATCTTATTTGGCCTTAAAATCCTAGACCCTGACATTAGCAGCAGCATTACTGGAACCAGAGGATGTTTATGCTAAATAAGAAAATCCAGGAATAAAAGGACAAATAAAAAATAACTCATTACTTTTATACACATCTAAAATATGAAGAATTTGATTCCATCACATATATATACATATATATGTATATGTGTATATGTATATATATAAAATCATGATCTATGTATTTATTGTCTGTATGTCTTTCTATCTATATCTTATAGAATACATTAATCAAAGTACATAGCTTAGCATTTACTTTCCTTCAAAGTGGAATTTGATGAGAGATCCTTAATAGTCTCTTGAAAAATCTATCTTCAGACTCTTCCAGTCTACTTATGTTTTCAAGTATGATGAATGATACTACTTCATACAACAATGACTGACAGAACATGAGCTGAAAATACACTATCATAGTATCATCTCAGAACTTATCTATACTGTTGATATACAGAGCTCAGTCATTGGTTTGCCCATTTACATGACATCAGCGGTTGGAGCATGGGTGCTACAAACTGAGAACATTCAATTGTTCCAAGTGTCCACAATCACAGTTCATTATCTAGTGACAAGTGCTGTGAAAGGATGATGTAAAAATGACAATCACCAGAACTGATGAATTCTAGGTAACTAGGGTTTATGAATTTTTATCTATCATTTATGTCTGACCTTTTGATAGTTTAATATAATATCTATCATCTAAAGATTTCACCCTTAGAACTGCAAAATCAATGTATAAATTAAAAAGAAATCTCAAAATATATGTAATTTTTTGAAGCTTGTTATTTTATGTTAGGCAGTATTCATAAACGTTTTTGGCTTCATGCTGCCACATGTGGACTATAGGCTGTAGGCTGGATATGTCTTCTCGATGAGGTTAGGTTTGTTTTCAATTTACCCAGAAACAACATTGGAGAGGGGGATGGAGTTAAATTGTTTTCTATTGTATAGGGATCTTGTCAGTCCCAAAGATTTTTTTCATTGTATATTTGCAATAGTAGGAGCGAGACTTATGATAAACTAGAAGAGGACCAGGAAAAAATAATAGCCTAGTTTTTTTGTAGAGACCTTTGATGCTTTCAAGTGTTTGACTACTACTACTACCACTACCACTACCACTACTATTTATTATTATTATTTATAAAAATGGACTGTATTAGCCCCGTGTGTCTATTCACAATTAGAGTTCTGCTTTAGCAGTGGACTTTTCTTACCCAAGGCACTTTAGTTTCTCTCTCCTGAGCATACTCAGAGGATATTCTAACCTACACTGATTATTGCTTGCCTAGGAAAGTCAGATCTAGTTGTAGGCTTAGACTTTTCAAACTAACAATGTCTCAAGTAGAGATCCATGGTTTTCCTTTCGAATTTAATTTGTATAGTCGTTTAAGTTGTGTCTGGGTATGTTTAAGTTCATGCATGCGTGCATGACCACTCATGTGTGGATGTGAGAAACAGGTTACAAGAGTTCATTCCCTCCTTTTATCATTTGGATCACTGGGATCAAGCTCAGATGCTCAGGTTTGGCAGAACTATGATTCTCCCTGGGCCATTGTGCAAACTTGCTGACATATTTTCTTATTGCCAAATAGAAAATGTTACTTAGAGAATTATAAAATTGGCATAGATATCAAGTATGTTTTGTGCTAAGGATAAGTGAATAATTAAAATAAAACAGTGGTTTGCTCACCCTATATCAACACACTCTTATTAGTTATATATTATAAATAAATATTAAACACGCAAATTTGATGGGGTGTTTTTGTTTTTGTTTTTTGTTTTTTGTTCAAATAGAATTTCAGTCTTTCTGAAGCACACAAAGTTTAAATAAATTGGGGTTTGTATTAGCCCTGAGTTTCCAATGTCTGAGCAGTTGGGGTAGACATCTGAATTGTATATGATTGCAATGAATTTTTATTCATGATGTTTCTTATACTCTATCCTTTTCAAAATGTGTTCGATTCTTATAAAATTGTTAATACCATTAGAAAAGATTTTAGATGAGAACAAAAACTTACACGAAGATCTTTGTGATGTTATCCCTTTATTCACTTGGGTACTATAAAGAGTTAATTTGTATTTTACACATAATGTCATACATGAGATATGTTCTGTCTGTGGACATAATTCTTTGCCACCTGCCCCTGCTGCACAAGCTCAGACTTCATTTCTATTGGGATCACATGCCTCATTTGGCATCTTTGTCAAATGGCCCATGATTTATTATACATTTCAGAGCCAACTTCCCTCCTCACTATCAGCAATCCCAGAAGACTCTCAAAACTGTACTTGGGCTTAGTGTTTTCTAGGTGGTCATATTAAGAATTTAATATTAGCTTCCAGACGTTTTATATTGTGAAACATTTCTCAATATATTTAATTATACTTTAGTCATTATTCAGCATGGCTCTGTGACTCTTGTGAAGAGGAAGCTAGTAAATTGCTGCCAGCCACTCCATGACAATACTCCACTATGGGTTTCAAGATCCCAGGCACCTACATTTTCGTAATAGTTACCCAAGGCTAATTTTATTGCTGAAGCCACATAGTATATTCAAAAGAGTGCATGAAAAATGTGCATTGCGATGAGCAAAAAAAGGTTCTTTATCAAATGAGTTTGAGAAATGCCATGTGACACATACCTAACATCCTGTGCTGATAGCTAATGACTTCATAAATTTAAAACCTAATACACCTGTATAATTGCCTCTTTAAACTTGAACACACCTGATTTTCATATGTACTTCTGTTTCTATCTGGATGAGTTATTCAGATATACTTTGGAAATAGCAAAAATCATTTTAAAGTTTAAAATCTGGAATATGAATTTTCTCAATATTACTTTTTGAAATTATTGAATTATTTCAGAAACCGTTTTTACTGGTCAAGTTGGTGAACTGTAGTGTGTGATTGTTCAATCTACTTTTAATAAAAGTCATACTAGAAAATTGATTTAAAAGTGTTTGACTATGTTTTTAAAACTTGAGGGACAAAATACAACAGAACAGCAGTGTATAATCCAACACTAAGGGTTGTTCTGTATTTTAAAAGCTCTGTTGCTAGGAAGTATGCACAAGACCCTTTGATCACATTTTATCTCACGAGCATTATAATTTTTATGTTATGAGCCACAATTAAGTGGATGTTGCAAGAAACTTCTAAAAACCTTAGATGTGAGCAGGAAACTCATCTCAAAGAATTAAATCAGTGTTCAATACAACTGTGTTGTTAAAATGTAGAAAAGCACTTTCTGGAAATTCCAGTATGTGTTCTCCTCTCTGTCTCTCTATTTCTGTTACTCTCTCTCTCTCTCTCTCTCCCTCTCTCTCTCTCTCTCTCTCCCTCTCTCTCTCTCTTTCTCTCTCTCTCTCTCTCACACACACACACACACACACACACACACAGAGAGAGAGAGAGAGAGACAGAGACAGAGACAGAGAGAGACAGAGAGACAGAGAAACAGAGACAGAGAGACAGAGACAGAGAGACAGAGAGACAGAGGAACACACATGTGCAGAACATAGAGCATAATTTGGTGACACTTACAGATAAAATTTCTAAGGTTGACATAATTTGACTGAGGAGCAAAGACTCACCTTACTGTTGTTTTGTATGAATTGGTCTCCAGATTGAGGTGTCATTTTCAAAGGTTGTAGAACCTTTAGAAGGTGGAATCTTGCTGGTGAAAGTCAGTCACTGGGAGTGGGTCTTGAGGTTTTAAAATCTAACTCAGCTTCCAACTCATATTCCACTTCCTGGGTACCAGTGCAATGTGAACAGCTAGCATCCTGTTCCTGCTGTCATACTTTCCCTGTCTGAAAGGTGTAGTCTCTCTAATTTTATGAATGATCTTCTTAAACTGTGAGCTATAACAAACTCCCTTTTCCCTTAAATGCATTGCTTTTTTTCAGAGCATCTTATCAACAACAAGGAGGATTAGGAACCCCCAGTCCTTCACATAGATAGTACCATTCCACAGGCTTGGAGTGAAAGAGAAAGGAGGGACAGAAAGTTTCATTAACATAACTGCCTAAACATGAACTGAACAAGGACAGCACCAATAGACACAGCAAAGTGCACAATGGAAAAGCCCATGAGGCCTTAACACTGCACAAAGCACTACAGGCACCGAAAAAATGTCGAGAGTCAGTGAAAATATTCATCCCCAGGAAAAGGCACATAAATTTGTTATCTGGTATCAAATTATCAGGCTTAAAAACGTGCATACAAGTAATAATACATAGAACTGAGCAGATTATAGTTAGGAATCTATAGGTATTTGCATGTACATATAGGCATGTAATAAATAACATTAATGAAAAAAGAGGCCATGAATTTGAAAAAAAAACAGTAAAGAAGGGTGTATAAGAATGTTTAAAGGGAAGAAAAAGAAGGAAGAAAATGGTGTAGTTATATTATAACCCTGAAAATAAAATGAATAAAAATGAGATAAACACACTTGTTAGATAGTTCCCAAGCACTTTCTGCTTCACATGGGTGAGTGGGTAGGGGAGCATTGGTTGTCTCTGTAACTTAAGTACCATATGTCCCATGAAATGAGTTGGGAAAAAGCAATTAAAGCTATATATGCCACAAGTAGACGCAAAAGTCACACAGAGCAGATTCCATCTTTTACATTTCCTAGGAGGAGTCCTTCCACAGCTCCATCCATTCCTGCAAGGGTATCATGGAATGGCAGGAACAGGACAGGCTGGGAGATTTTACTCAACTCTCAACTGTGTCTTTTATATTTACATTCTTAAATTGATGATGTTTTAGAAAACAAGCTTTAATCTGGCTTTCAATTTGTATGCATACACTAATGTTGTTGATGCCCATTTGGAGATGAACAAAAACAAATAAATAAAGGCATTTGGCTGTTAACATCACTCTGAGGTGCACTGTAAGGAATGAAGGTTTAAAACAATGTTTACATTTGATTTCCTATGGGGAAGCTCTGAGCCAAACAAGGCAATGATTAGACCAGATTGGAACTTAATGCTAATGCTTCTAGTTAGAATTGAAAGTAGCAGGTTAAAATATCTGGAGACCACAGAGAATTGCTTTTCTGTAAGGATAAACAGCTTTCTCCAAGATGACACACTAACTAAATTGAAGTGACACTCTTAACCCTCCCTGGAATTGATAAGGGACCTTAGGAGTAGATACAGCATGCTGGGGATTAGCTAAGAAGTACTAAGGAACAGACCACAGAAGTTAGAACCACACTCAAGGGTGGGATGAGACAGTGAATAGGTCCACACTGGCTAATAAATTAATATAGTATGACATATTTTCATTTTTCTGTCTTTTATTGAAATGAATAGATTGCCAGAATATAAAATAAATCCATAGCACATTGTCATGATGTGATCATTTTAATGTTCCTAAAATCCAGAAATATAGAGAGAGTAGTATAAAACTGAGAAGAGATGAGCCTATAGGAAACCATAGGAAATTTCTAAATTTTTAAAAAGATATCTAAACATTAGGATGCTTACTTTGCTTTTCTTTGTGTCAATGTGAAAAACAAAAACTTTTCTTTGTTAATTCTTGACCATAAACCAGAAAAAAAATTCTTCATAGTTTGATGCATATTATATACACATGCAATCAAGTAAGGAATGTAAAAATTGCAGTGTGTTTCTCTTTTTGAGTTATTTTAATTTCTAAATTGCAGTGATGTTTGTTGCTAAAATAAGAATATCAGGGCTATGACTGCATAGGGGTTGATGTCAAAAGTAACCCCTCTCCAGGAAAAAGACATCGGGATGGGTATGGCCCTCATGCCTCATTGGACAACGACAGGGGGACCAGAGCCATTACAAAGTCCCCTTCAATTACTGGAGGTCAGGCCTCTATCCCCGCCTTCGCAAGTTTAGAATTGCCACAGCCCTTCTATACTTAGAGAAGGGAGGAGATGTCCGGGGCAGCCTTGCTTATACACTGAATGCCTAAAAGCAGCCATAGGCCTAAAATCAGCAATAGGTCTGTCATACATGTATACTAACACCAAGTCTTGGGTCTCTGTGGAAAAACATTGAAACAGACAGCTATAAGCTATCATAAACAGGCAGCTTTTGTGGAAATTTACCAGCCTGAATAGTCACAGGCCTTGTAAATAGGTAGCCTTGGCAGATAATATCAGATAAGGACAAGTGAATCATAGGCAGAGTCATAGTGACTTGTCCCCTGAACCTTTATCCAGCTGATACCCTGTTCTGAAAGATATCTGTATTCCCCCTGAACACCCACGCTCCAGTGTCATCCCCTTCCCCACGTCCTGCCTTTTAGTGTTTATAACCCCTGTATGAATAAATAAAAACTACAATTTCATTTAAAAATTAAACAAAAATAAATAAAAGAGAGGGGGTGGTGGGAGGGAGGGGAGGGTGGAGAGAGCGTGCGAGAGAGAGAGAGAGAGAGAGAGAGAGAGAGAGAGAGAGAGAGAGAG
>NW_021604615.1:761538-847269 GCF_004785775.1 Grammomys surdaster
GAGAGAGAGAGAGAGAGAGAGAGAGAGAGAGAGAGAGAGAGAGAGAGAGAGAGAATGAATGAATCAGGGCTAGAGAGATAGTTCAGCAATTAAGAACACTGGCTGATCTTCCAGGGATCCAAATTCAATTCTCAGCACCTCATAGCCATCTGTAACACTTGTTTCTGGTTATCTGATACATATTTTGGCCTCTGTGGGCACTAGGCATGCACATGATGAACAGAGTCTCATGCAGACAAAGAATTCATACCGCTAAAATAAATTTAAAAAATTGAAAGTGACTCCTACCCTTACTGTTGTTCTAAAGAGAAATGAGATACACTCTAAAGATGTAGTTCATATTGTTGCTGTTTTAATTTAGCATGGTTTTGTCCTGTGTTATTTTAATATTCAAAGTTAAAGAAAATTGGTAATGAAAAAATGTTCATTACTTATAAGGGAAATGTATAAATGTGGTTATGAATCTAGAGCCATGGAAATGATCTGATCCTGCATTTATCACAAATTTCTCTTGAATAAGTCAATGAAAAATAAAATCTGTCCCCAGAAGTTAACTTGAACTTGGATTAAAGTGTGGCTAATCTATTCTGTACAACTTTATCCCATGTAAGCTAATAATTTCAAACCTGGTATATTGCAACAACAGAATTGTTTACTAATGTTTAGTCAAACACTTCTACACTCAAACCACAAAATACATTATGTTCCTTTAAATTTTTAACTATTGCAAGACATAACAACTGTAGAATTCCACACCTGAACTCATGTGATGGGACAGGATGAAGACACAAGCACACTAACAATAGTGTGTAAAACTCCCAGTCTCTTGGATATAGTTTACAAGAACCTTGGATGAATTATCAACTTAGACTTATGTTTATTCCCAAAATAACTCATTATGTATTTGCAAATATTCTAAAATTTAAAAAAAATTAAAAATTTCACATATCTTGCCTTCTTGCTCCAAAACATCCTAAACATAGGTGTTCAGATCTATCCTTAGCTTGACTCTCAAACTGAATGTTCTACACTGTTCAAAATAACTGCTTCAAACGCAGTTTGAATTACAAGTGACCTCAAAACACAGATTTAATCAACTACAATATTCTATGAAACTCTTATGATCTTTCTGTCAAACTGATAAATTTGTTCATTAACTTACCTGGATAACAAAATCTCTTTTGAATGAGTCTCTAAAAGTTAATCTATAATAGCTATTTGGAAAATTATTACTCTCAGGCCAACGTTGCTAATTTTGTAAACAAATTACATTAAAATGCAACCATATATGACAAAAGTATGTTTTGTGCTGAATAAATTGAGTCGAGTATTTCTTAAAGAGATTGTATAACTCACCAGGCTTCATATAGTCATCACCCAGACTTTCTTGGATAGAGTTTGTCCAGGCTTGTTCTAGATAAAATAAATGACAATGTATTATTTAACAAAAGATTCCCATTTTTTTTATTTCTCACTCTTTGTTAGTCATCTTTCTATCGCTATAACAAAGTCTCTGTGGTAATCAATCTAAAATACTAATTATTAATAAAATAGTAATATCAAAATATTGATTAAAGTCTATTTCACAGCTTTGAAGGATTCAGTTTAGGATCACATTTCCCTTTTCTTTTGGACTTGAAGGTAGGAATATATCATACTTTAAACTACAGAAGAAGCCACTTATCTAGGTGCAGCTTGCAAGCAAAGAGAGACAAAGTTACATAGGTGATGAGTATCTGAAATCCATCTCAAGGGCATATACAAATCTGATCAAAAGATTTCCAAGTACACCATCTTTTGAAGAAGGCAGATGCTCCCAACACCATGAAATTCAAATCTCTTCATTTTTTCTCACTCTCTGTGTCTGTCTTTGTTTCTGTCTCTCTGTCTATCTCTCTTTTTCTCTCACCATACTGTACCTGGAAATTCTTTGAAGTAATTGTCACTGGGCTCTCAACTATTTTGTATTATGTAATTTATAATTTACATCCCTGTTAAAGGCATTGTACTTTAAATTTATGTAATAGAATTCTTCAACAGAGAAAAAACAAATACAAAACAAAATCCCTTTCACTTCCAAATTTGCTGAAGTTTCCATTCACTGAGACCAAATGTAACAATCAATTATTGTAGTCCTGAATATCATGTTTTCTTTTTTTGTTTGTATCCAGCTGTCAACTGCTATCACATAGCAGCATCAGCAAGAGGTGTGTGCCCAGCAAGTTCTGTACTACAGGGTATTAAGGACACATTAAAAGTCATTTCATTTTCACTCATATAATATCACCACAGCTATATTTTATTGCTTTTCTTTATTTTTTTATGTCACCATCATCATCATCATCATCATCATCATCATCATCATCATTACTACCAACATTATTTTGAGACAGAGCCTGATATAGCTCAAGTTGTCCCTGAACTCTCACATAGCTAAGATGACCACGGATTTTGTTTTATCTTCCTTTATGACTCCACTTCCCAAATGCATGCACGACAATATCCAGATAACTCTGATGATTATAAAATATTAATTCCTTTCCACTCTAACTGGACCAGTAAACAAGAGCAAAAAAAGGTTTTGGGTATTTTGTTTGATTGTTTGTTTACTGATTCATAAGTGTTTTACTTCTCCTGGCTCTGCATGTGCTAGAATATTAAACAACAGGTCAATAATTTCCAACACCCCATTACAATTTTATCTGTGCCAGTGCTGTGTTCTATATTTCAATAATGAGGAATATATTACATCATTTTTCCTCCTCTTGCTTCTCCTCCTCTTCATCTTTATTTGAGTTTTAACAGAGAATGTACTGAAACTTAAAACACTCCCAGCTTAAATAGAAGGGATAGTGGTGGGATATAAATGATCAAATTACACGGCCCATGTATCAGGAAGTTCAGGTTGTGGTTTCACAGCTATTTTGACCTACGTTGCTAATGAAGCAATTTGCTCTGCGTCCAGTTCCATTTCACTTTCTGTCATCAGCCATGACAGGATGCCACAGACAGGCCACTCTGTATTAGCACTTTGTCTTTGCTGAGATCCCCACTAAAGCAGAACTATTTTTATTTCGGCTGTGGGTAATGCCACAGGTGAACGACAATCATGATGGGCATTTCTAAATGTTTTCATTAGGAAGTTATAATTGAGAAGGACAAAGGAGAGAACATTCCTGGCTGAAGAGCCTATTCATAAGGCTTAGAAACTTAGTTAACATGGGGTCAGGCATATGTCTTAACAATATCCAGAGGTGCAGAAAGTGAATCTGACAAACTAACAGAATGCAAGAGTAAGAATACAAAGGCAAATGTGGAAGTTCACAGTACTGTTAGTAAATATTTAATGGAAAGAGTTGGTGTACCCACAATGAGTAGCCGAGTTGAAGGAGCCATTCAATGCCTGTCGGCTTTAGATGAATGTGCCTTACTATTTAAACAAAAAGTAACAATCAGCCTTTCTTTTGTCTTTTCTCCTTTCTGCTCTTCTTTTAAGTAATTCATAATAATTTTATATGTCTATGGTACACAAAATACTTAAAGTATTCACTATCCATCATACAAAATGGAACATGTAAAATATCAAAACTATAGAACACTATTGACAATGAATATCAGATTTACATATTTTTCAAATGAGTTTAATATTTTGCAATATACTTTCCCTTTAATATTTATTAAAATATAAGTATATAACTTCTATTGCTTCTTCCTTTCCTTTTCTTCCTCCTACACTTTTAATGTCTTCTGTTTTCCACTAAAACTCATGGGTAAAAAATTAACCCACTAAAAAGTTATCCACTAAAAAAGTAAGTAATCTTATTCTTTAATTAGTTGTTTAAGTAGCTCTTCTCTGAGTGATGAGATGTGATATTTCCTCTATCCACACTGGCATATTGTTTGGGATTGTCATTGTTCTGGTTTGGTTAATATTATTTGTATCTTGGTGTTGCTTCCACTAGTATACTTAGAAAATACAATTTTGCAACAGAGTTCCTAGTTCTTTGGCTCTTACAATCATTTTGCCTCCTTTTCTGCCATGTTCCCTGAGCATGGTGTAGAGATTGTATTGAAGATGTACCAACTGAGGTTGGGCAAATGATGTTCTATTGTCTTTTTGCATTTTGAACAGTTGTGAATTTCCATCTGCTGCAAAGCTGCTTTGATGATGGGTGAGATATATTCATATCCATAACTATTAGTTTTTAGAAGGAAATAAGAAGTTCTATTAGTTACTTTTGTAATTTTTTGGCTTTCTGTACTGGAAGTCATTATCAACCTTTCAAATAATATCTGGAGGAGCTAAGTGTAAGTTCTTAAATACAAGTTGTCTCATATCCTGTTTTCTTTGGGTAATCTCATTAGTCTTTGGACCACAGCAATAGCCTAACGAAACAAGTTTGACATTGGCTTTGCTAACTGATAGGTAGTCAGGAAATCAATTTCCACAGGTTCATAGACCATCATAAAATTTTACTCTGGTTTAGCACTTACCACTAGAATACAAGAGAGGTCTACAAGTCTAAAGCTAATTCTTGCTGTGCAATGTACCACACATTGACTTAAGACCTCTACATTAATTATTTCATTGAATCGTCAGAAAACTTTACATGGTAGCCTCAGTATTGACTTTCCCAGGTATGACAGAAAGAAGGACAATCTCATAATAATTTTTGACCCAGGAAGTGAATCTTAGGACAAAGCTCAGCTCATGCTTTCTCCAATTTGTGATATATGGAAAGTGGCTACAGTAGACATTTGCTGGTTTTGAGAAAACATTTTCAGCTGACCAATAATCTAAAATATTTGCAAACCACCTCATGTTCTTTGAACAGGAACTGCAAACATTTCCTAGTCAAAGATGAATATTTACAAAGTGAAGAAGAAAATGATTAGCCCTTTTGGTGTTCCACAGTACACACACACACACACACACACACACAGACACACACAAACACACACACACACAAGCAGATTTATTCACATGCATGTACTCACACTCATAAAGGCACAAGAATATGTCCATACACATGCATATTTGCACACACACACACATACAAATTAGGACTAGCAATTTTCAGTCTTAAGAATTAAGAGCACAGAGATGGGAATCCATCATTTGTTCCTGTGTGTTCTTGACTCATATTCAAAAACATAATCTATAGATAAATCTTTATGATTTAAAACAGTTTTAATATGTCCATCAACAGAAACATCTCATCATCTAAAAGATTAAGGTAAGATATTAGAACTATACACTTATATTTCATTATCAAATTAAAAATATGTCATAGAAATATTCTCAAAAAAATAATGTTTGTAGATGACCAAAGATCAATATAAATATTTACCAAAATGTAACATTCCAAACTTTGAGTAGGATGGAAGGTGGTCATACACAGGTTTGAATAAATGAGATAGAGTTATATTTTTAGAGAGATTACTTATTTTTAAATGTGTTCATTTAATTTAAAGTCAAAGCAATATATAAAAAATATATTTTTGAAATAGATGCCATAAGTCTTTTATAACAATATCATAATGAAGAATCACTGTATTCTGGGTCAATAATTTTATGCCATTTAAAGTACATTTCCTGGTATTTACACTTATATTAATGATTTTGTAAATAATATTTATATTTTTTACTTTACAAAATTCTAACTCTCATTTCTTAAACCTGTATCAAGTATGCAGATGCACACATACAAACACATACATGCACGCATGCATGAAAACAGACATGCACACATGTATGCATCCAAATATGCATACATGCATAAATAGACAAAAAATGCAAATGCATATACACACACTTCCTTTCTGGTGTTAGAGTTAGTACAAAGTAATTTTCTGCTAACTCAATAATGCATGTCTTTATTATATAGCTATATGAATAGTACCTGTCATTCAGTCATGCTGAATCTATGATTATATGTCCTTTTTAAAGATGTACCTTCTCTAGAGCTAATATTATGTTTCTGTTTTCATTTGATTAATTACCTAGTATATACGAATCATCAATTCCACCAATTTCACCATAATATAAGTTATCTTGAAATACTTTCATGTCGCATTTTTTCCTTTTATGCCTTAGAATGATTGTCTGGGTTAGACCCACTGTTTTCATTCTCCCTGTGGCTTAATTGTTGACTATTCTTTCACACTACCTATAATGTAGTGTGAAAAAACTACTCTTAAACTACCACTGGCTCCTACCTTTCTGAGTTTTATTTCCTACATTTCCTTATTTGTTTCTTTATTTTGGTAACCTGCATTTTATAGATGTGTCTAGAGAGGATTATCATGGAGGAAGAAGTCTCTAGTGTTTTAATATCTAAACAAATCCTCCCAATTTAATAATTCTATTAGCTGACAATGGTTTGAGTGTAGATTCATTTGCTTGACTCTGGTAGATCAGACCAAAACAACATAGAGTTAATCATGGTGAATGTCTTAATGCTAGAATTTTAGAGAAGCTGGTGAATCCTCCAAAAGAGCATTTATTTTTCTCCTATAGAAAGGCAATCACAATCTACCCAAATAAACATAGCATTGAAGCCCTATCTGCCATAATTCTTTGAGGACAAGAGATCTGATATTAACCAGTCAGGTATTTTCCCACTGTACTGTTTTATTTTATTCATATCATAAAACAAGTCTTCCTCCTTTGACCAGGAGGAGCTAATTCAATTTCACAGAAAAGATTTCCCTATTCATGAAGTAAAAACAAAAGCATATTTTATTCTCAATACACTATATTGTAATTTTGTCTCTTTTGCAAGAATAAAATTCTTACATGACATCTTTCATATTCATAACTAAATGACATATTTTTGTAGTTTCTATAGGAATCAGTAACCTTAGAAATCCAAAGTTTTTATGCTTTGCATAGAACTGATACGCTTTTTAGTCATTTAAAAATATTCATGGTTTTCAAAATTCTCTCTCTTAATTTGCTGTGTTCACTTTTACTAGTATCATTAATCACAAGGATATTTCAAATATAAAATCACATTTTTAATAGGACATGTAAAGTGATTTGTTTGATTAAAGTCATTGGCTTTATTCTCTAATTTATTTTTATTCTTTAATCCTTTTTTACAGTCCAGACTTCATCCTCCTCCCAGTCTTTCCCCCTGCCCCCAGTCACTCTCCATCCCATACCTCTTTCCTTAGCCCCTATCTTCAAGAAGATGTTCCCACCACACATCTTCTCCCTTCCAGGCCTCCCTACTTCTTGGAACCTCAAGTCTCTCAAGGATTAGATGCATTTTTCTCTCACTGAGGCCAGACCAGGCAGTCCTGTGCTGTATGTGTGTCAGGGTTCTCAGACCAGCTAGTGTATGCTGCCTGGTTGGTGGCTCACTGTTTGAGAGATCTCCAGGGTCTATGGCAGTTGATACTGCTGGTCTTCTGTGGGGCCACCCTCTTCCTCATCTTATTAATCCCTTTTCCATTCTTGTCATTGAGAACTATTTATGTGGATTCCAGGGATTCAACTCAAGTCACCAAGTTTGCAAAGAAAGCTTCTTTACCTGCTGAGCCATCTCACTAACACTTTTTATCATAACTCTTAATTGTTAGATATTGAATCTACAGGAAAAAGTTATTGTTTTCCCTCTGGGAATAGAATTATTTTAATCAGGTAGTCCAAGGCAGATGAGCACCGCCTGTTCTCCAATACCTTCTAATTTTGATCAAAGGAGAAAGAAAAGTGTACAAGAATTAGAAGTATGATACTCAAGGTAGACATGAATTTCTACCCATATCCCATTGGCAAAAACAGAAGCTATCTTCCACAGTGAAAGGTATAGAATCATTTTGCCCTCAATATCCATATGCTAACATGAGACTTAAAGAATTCCCAATTTCTGGTATTAAACTAAAGATAAGGATGGTGTATATTAACTATCAGTGAGCTCAAACTGCCGAAGTTGAGAATTTCACCATGAAGCATAGAGGTTTTCATGTAGTTTACTTACTGGAATAAATGAATCTGAGATCAGTTCTGAAAGTTACTTTTCTCATTGTTGTGACCAAATACATCACAAGAACCAACCTGAAGGAGAAAGAGTTTATTTCAGGTCACAGTGTGAGGAAACATGACAAATCATAGCTAAGGAGATGTGTTGACATCTAAGGAGAATGAGACAGCTGATCAAATTGCAATCATGGTCAGGAGGCAGAGAAGTTGGAAGTTTCCTAGGCTACAAAACCTCAAGGCCTGCTCCTGACCCACTTCCTCTAGCAAGACTACACCTCCTAAAGATTCTACAAGCTTTCAAAATAGCTCAACCAGCAGGGAAGCAAGTATTCAAACACAAACCACAGCTCAGATTCACCTGATGTTCCCAGTAAACAACCTCTCAGCTTTCTTGTTGGGTGTTTCTTTGCTAACTTTCCTGTTACATTTTAAAGTCGTATTTTGTACTTTAGAATGTTTGCTTTGTTCAAAGGTTAAGAAAGAGACACAGTGCCTCAAATCTGTTTGTTAACTTGTCTTCATGGACTCTCCTCTCCTTGTTCCTATAGGAAAACTGACTTCAAGGAGATCTCATGCATCTATTTTATTTTATTTTATTTTACTTTACTTTATTTTACTTTTTACTATACTTTACTTTACTTTTTACTTTATTTTAACCTCATCTGGGATTCCATGCTACACATTGACTTATTCCTGGATTCCTTCAGAAGTACAGCTTAGGCATAGTTCTCCCTAACAGGTTGTTTTTCTGCTTTTCAGTACCCATACTTTGCAGCAGCCTTTTCACTTTACTTTGCCTTTCCTGGTGTAGGCCTTTTAAAAAATCACTTTATTCTATTTTTAGCTAAGTTTTTAATATGTGACAGGGTATTGTTTTGATACCTATCTGTGTAGTGGATAGCAATAATAGAGAACCACAAAGTACAAAATAGATTCTTCTCTGACCTCTTTTCCAGCAAAATCAGACAAGGAAGAATAGAGAAATTGAAGCCTAAGAAAATAAATTCATTTCTGAGTGACAAGCATATTGCATTTTTGACCCAAAACACTTTCCTTTTCTTATTGGCATGTCTATGTAATTTTGTTGCAAAACTGTGTAAATATTGAGAATAGTAGATGAGCTGAAATGTTGATCTGCACAGGGAAAGGCAGAGAGCAACTTATACAGGCTGAATTCATCAAGCAGTGGCTTTTGTTCTGATGGATAGGTCAAGGAAACATGGTGTAAATGCTGTGTTAGACGTTGAGGTAGAAACACGTGGCTTTCACAAGTATGAAAATGACTGCTAACATTGAAAAACAAGAAGGAAAAAAGGCATGGCATCTGATGGGGGCACAGATAAACTAGGGAAGGCAATTCTGAAAAGGATAGGACAGGGATTCAGAAGTCATGTCTCACACATAAAACAGCAAATCTATAACACCTATAACACCTAAAACAGCTATAACAAACAGATAACTTTTGTATCAGGGTAGGCTAAAAAATAGTCCATCTGAAAACTTGAAACAAAGAAACATGTTTCATTTTCAGTGGGAATGGAAACAAAAACTTTGAGAATGGTCAAGAAGGATCAAGGCTGTCAGTTCTGAGTCAGTAAATAATGATGTAATGTAACTATTAGACTTAAGAGAAAAAAATATAGTATCATTCAATTGCTGGACTAGAACACATATTCATCTAAGCAGTGATAAAATTTTGGTTGATTCTAAACCATTAAGCAATTGTGCTAAGTTGAATAAGCATAGGTTTAGAGCCAGATTTTAATCAACTTAGTTTGTAAATTCCCATTTTGTAACTCAATGAAAATAACTACAGGAAGAACATGTGTTAGAGCCAAGGAAGTTACATGCTTCACACATGCAAGACAACATACCACACTGTCGTGGTAACATAACCCACATGTTAACCTATTTTGTGTTACCATAGTCACTATTGTGTACGGATCTGGGAAGAAAAAATACTTTATATGTGATTTCTTAATTATATTCATCTCAGGATCACAGAATCAGGTAGAGAAACCTCAACCTGGGTTGTCTCAGTCCCAAGCAAGTAATTAATAAAGCTACCAGAAGGCTGATTCTCTATTTTATATCTTCAACCATGAACGAACATTGGTCTTATTTAGGTACATTTTAATTTTTCATGCATTTTTTACATTAGTTGCCAACACTGACCTTAGGAAGATAAAAGTGGTTCCAAACTATAAGAATATTACTCTCAGTTATATTACCATTTAATAAAAGAAGACTTTAAAGTTTTGATTTTCATCTAAATCTTTTAGGTTTATTTATTTATTTATCTATTTATTTGCTTATTTATTGTTTTATGTATATGGGTGTTTTGCCTGCAGTATGTGTGCACACCATGTGCATATCTGATATCTTCAAAGGCCAGAAGAAGCCACTGGATCTCCTGAAACTGGAGTTACATATGGTTGTGAAACACCTTATAGGTATTGGGAATTTAGTGTTTTTTTTGAAGGGCAGCCTATGTTTTTAACCTCTGAGCCATATCTCCAGTCCCTAAACTTCTCTTTTAAAAAATTATTTCCATTCTAAATAAAGTATTACGTAAAATATTACACCTATCAGATTGAGTACATAGTACCTTATAGTGTCTAAATTATCTGTACTGTCGTCAGATGGATGCTATGAAAATTTGGTTAGAATAAAGTTACTTCAATTGATAGACACACTGTGAGAATTGTTCCATAAATGTGAATCGAGTTGATAATTTCTGGAGAAAGTATAGAATGGTATTGAGGCAGAAGTAGGAGATAAGTTCTGACAGATTGCTATGCAAAGAATGCAACTGTATTGATGGTAGAATAAATAAATAAATAAATAAATAAATAAATAAATAAATCATGAGCACAAACAATATTAGTGAATATAATGTGAAATCTGCCTCTTGCGCTAATGGAGTAAAGCCACAAAACAGCAGGATCTTCAATTCTGTAACTTTGTCTTAAAGTTTTGTAGAAAAACAGATATTTTGGAGATATTCAACCTTGCCTCAAGTTCTTTCCCTTCATTTTATATTTTGTTTTTTTGCTTTTGTTTTATTACTTTTTCCAGATGACCCTTATTGCTACGAACATAGCCAAGTGATACAGAAAATGAAAAAAATGCAAACTATTAAAATTGACACAGTAGAGAAAATACCATGTAGCCCTTGTGAGAAAAGTCACTTTTGAAGTAAAAGTCTGTGTTTTTTTTTTTTTAATTTTTCTTCAAAGATAAAATTTTGGTGCATTCATAGCACATGTAGAAAATAGATTTTCATCACATCTAGAGTGAGAAAATAGAGGCAAGGGGAAAACAACAGGTTTCACATTAATAGGAGATGACAACTTGACCAAACAGGAGGTGGCAGCCCTGCTGCCTGCATGGCTCAGTGCCTGTGACAGGCAATTAAGGATCAGAGCCCCAGATGTAATAGGAGGCAGCATAGATTCACTGAGCGCTTTTGCTTTCTTTACTGCTTCTATCAATCATATTGTTTACAGAGACAAATAAACACTAATGCATACTTTAAAAATAAAAGGAGAAAGGAAAGAGAGAAATGGGGTGGGCAGGAAAAGAAAATAAATCATAAGGCCAGAAAAGTCTCCTTCTATTGAAAATTAAAATACTCTCCAGAGCTCACAGAATAATATGAAAACAAGGCTCATTAAATTACTTAACAGATCATTAAAACTGTGGCATAATACCACAGAATCTCAAGCGAGCTTTAGAAGTCATCTGGTACACTCATCATGGAAAACACTGATGAAAACATGCAGGGGTTAATTATGTTCTCTCTTAATAATTTCTCTTTGTAGTTCTGCCTCAAAATTGATAAATTTAATTGGAAAATGTACAAAATAAAATAAAACTGCAAAAGAACATTGCATTTTCTTAGATAGTCACCTAGTAGGGAATATACTGCTTTGAATCTGTGTGAACATTGTATAAACACTGAAATTATTACTGGAACATTTTGCATAAATTTAGGTCCACAACAAGTTGATGCTGTTGTTATATAGTATATTTTGGTCTAAAATGTCTAGGGCATGCTATCTGCAGGATTGTATTTACATCATAAGAGGTTGATAAATTTGCCATAAAGTTAGTCAGGACTTTTGTGAGACACAGAGTGAGCATATTCACATGATTCTTACTTAGAAAATAGAACTTAATGAAACATATTAAAATGCTGAATGCTTGGATAATTTTAACATCACAAAAGTTTGAAGATAGGAATAACATGAACACTGTGAGGTAAGATCAGTAGCTGTCAATATTGATAGATTATTGCAACTTGAACTGAAATATATGACAATGTTTTCAGAAATCACAGACTCAGTACTGCCATGTATACAGAAGAAAGACAGATAGAAACTGTGAAGTTGCATATGCATAGGGAAGCTACACTCAGAATGGTTCCATCAATGTATGACCATCCTGTGGTGGGAAGCAGGTATTTAGCAGTACTCACTTAGTTAGAAATGGAACACAATGAATACAAACATAGAGACTTTAATTCAAATTTACAGTCTATGAAAATTCATTCAATAAAGACACATTTATATGAACCTGTTCTGAGTGATTTCTCTAAATTTGTATTATGAGATTATGGAGTTTGGCTATTTCAATATGAATTAGTTTAGAAATTGTCTCTCAAAAGTCCATCTTTGAATTTTAGAATACATCTGGGAAAAGAGCTGTTAGCAAACTTCTTGATTTACAAACAGGAGAACATGAGTTCAGTCTCCTGAAAATCTCTTCAACAAAGCTGGTTCATTGGGACTTATTTGTAATCTCTGAGACAAGTAGGCAAAGAAGACAGGTTCCTGGAGCTTCCTGGCCAACGAACCTAGCTTCTTAGGTAAATTCCAGAACTCTGAGAATCTCTATTTCAAAAAGATTTTAAAAGTTTATAGGACATGAGGAATGCCTGTCCTTTGCCCTCCAGACGTTTGTGTATATATGTATACTTGTATCTGCACCCACCCATACACAGACACACACACATGTGCAGAATAACATGAATACCTACATACTTGAAAGTCCAGCCTATTGCTCCATACCACATCTAGTCTTTTAATTAGAAATTCAGTTTTAAAATTTAAGTTTCATTTAGATGGAATCTCAATGTACAATCCTGGCTGCTCTGCAACTTACTTAAATAACAAGCTAACCTCAGACTAACTGAGATTCACCTGATTCTGTCCTCCAAGATCCAGAATGAAAGTTGTGTACTATCATACCATACAAAACTTACTTAGAAATTTGATCATTTGTATCATCCAAAGCTAGATTTTAAATTATTTTATGTGTTTTTCCAAAAGGGTGACCCCATAGGAAGACCAGTCTTAACTTACCTGGACCACTGAGATTTCTCAGATACTAAGCCACCAACCAGGCAGCATACACTAGCTGATATGAGGCCCCTGACATAAACAGCAGAGGACTGCCTGGTTTGACATCAGTGAGAGAAGATTCATCTAACCCTTGAGCAACTTGAGGACCCAGAGTGTGGGGAAGTCTGGTGGAGTGGGAGGTGGGAAGGAAACATCTTCTTGGAGACTGGGAGTGGAGGAGTGTGCAGGGGGAAAGGAGGAATGAGATGAGAAACAGTCAGAAGGTGGAGGAGAGAGTGGGAGGGGACTCTGGACTGGACTATAAAAATACAATTAAAGAATAATAATAATAATTGAAAAGGAAAAAATAACTGGTGTTACAGGTAAATAATACTTCTCAGAATTAATATTTAAACACTTTGTAAGCCAGGATATATAATCATAATTATGACAAATGATTGTGTATATTGACAGTGAGCCTCTAAGAAAGTACTTTTATTATTCATGATTGGTTTGGTTAGGAACCAAGAACTTAAGAGTTCGTTAGTTCACCCCATGTAACAGTTGGTACAAGACATCATGGAGCCCAAAGCACAATACCTCCAGTGTGTCTTTTCTTCACTGTGATCACAAGATGTTTTGCATCATCAATAAATCAGGACCATCTAGAATGGTTGGTACAATCAGAAAATTTAGAAACTTATTTTAGACATCAGAAGTAAAATTCAAATGACTTGGGAAAGAAATTAAAACAAATAAATGTAAAGACTGATTACCTTAGTCTACATTGCTACTGAAATAGAAAACTTTTGAAAAGAATTTGAAATTAGGTGTATAGGCCAGTAAGAAGAAAATCTGAACAAACTTGGTGAAAGGGAAAATATTATCAAAATATACTTAAATTTAAATATTGTTTTAAATAATAAAATATAATAAATTAAAAATTATTTTCAAGCTATGTAATTAAAGACTTCAATGACTTTCAATTCCTGCTTATTTAACAAGTTATTCATTGCAAGTATCTGTGGTATAGGAATCATATTGGATTCAGTCTATAAATAAAGAGTGTTATTAGTAAGACCAATTACAACCCAAACTATGACTTGGCATTCTAGGTTGTACATGTCCTTGTTTTTGTTGTTTCTCTTCTTTCCTTTTCTCTCATGTTTTTAAGCAAAGTACATTTTCATAGATTCAAGGAATGTTACATTCTGATTTCACAGGTAGATATGAGTTTTATGTAGACAGAATTTTGAACACTATAACAAAATTTCGAATACTTCAATTTATGTGTGAAAATTTTAGGTCTCTGGAAGGGCATTAGAACTATGTATGAGTTTTTAAATGATGTTCATGTAGAATGTATACATTGATTAAGAAAATTATCATCTTAGAACTATAATTCCATGAGTGATTAAAATAATAAAATAGACCACTTCTAAACACTTTTGTGACTCTGCGGTGTTTTATCTTACAACCTAAATAGAACAGTTCAAGTCAAGAATAAATTTTCAAGAGTGAAACATTAGCTTTTCAAATTACTTTGTGTAATACAATTAGTTCATATTATTTATTGTTATTTTAAAAAAATAAGATGGGTGACAGCTTTAAATGTAATAGCAGAAATATGCAACTAAAAAAAAGTTATATAAGCAAATGTACCATCAAATTGAATATAATGTACTTCAAATATATTGTCAGACTTATAGCTAATGAATAAAATGAATATCTCATTCATTTAATAAAAAAATCTTTGATTTTGGTATATGTGTCACTTCTATTTCTTAAGAGGTATAAACTTAGTCATCATATTTAAATTTCTGTAAGTAGAGAGTATATAAAATAGCATGTATCCTAATATGTGTTGATCTGTACAAGTCTGGGCATAGTTGAAGAAACAAATATCTTTCTCCCTTATTGGAAGATATAGGTGTTATATAAACATTATATCTAGAAATTATGGAGCTGGTGTGTTCTGTGTCTATTTCTGAGTAACTGATACTGTTTCCATGATTAAGCTATCTGAAATTTAAAAAAAAATTCATGAGTGTTTATGCTCATTGAAATGCAATGTGAAAAACTAATGTACTCAATATTTTAAGTAAAATCTTCTTCATACCTCAAGCTTTTTCATCTTTTGAGAACACCAACCACTATTTCTAATAACAAATTGATGCACAGAAAATATGATTGTCTAAGACTAATAAATGACATAGATTGGTTGGATAAAATATACTAACTGTGAAGTTAATGCTAGAAATACTATCTACTATTCTAAAAGATATTTAAACTAATGAAATTAATTCAAATTAATTAGGTATATAATTTTCCTTGTATTAGTTGTAATGAAATATAATTCCCTTAAAAATACTAGAAGCTCATTTGTAGAAGAAAATGATGAATAAATCAAATATAAATTAAAACGTCAAGATGACTTTGAAGAACATATCTGCTCTGTCATTACCTTCTTAAATAATGTTGACATAAGTCCAGGGCTTCTAAAGATGGATGGACATTCAACGGATGCAGGCTTAATCATCATCTAAAACTAATCTGAAAAGTCAATACAGAATGTTTTATTTGAAGCATAATAAATTTCTGCCTTCATAAATTTAAAAGCATAGTGATCATATATAGTATACATACTAACTATAATAGAATAAGACCACAATTCATAAACAGAAGCAGATTTGAAAACTATGCATATATGCAGGATTGGAACAGCACACCTTTAAAATACAAAAACTTCAAGAAAGACAAACAAAGAGAAATAGAAAACACATTGTATATTGCTGTAGATTTTTAAGACAGAGGAGAAAGTGGATTGTGAAACTGTTAAAATGGTTAGCTTCACTGGAGACAATGAGAAAAACGATCTCTGTATGGAAGATGAGAAATTAGGCCCCAAATGTAAATAAATAAATAGAAACATAAAACAAATAACCCAATTTAAAAATAGGGTGGGCTGGGGGAACACCCTCTTAGAGGCAAATGGGAGGGAAGATGGGATGGGAAGTTTGTGGGTGGAAGATCAGGAAGGGGGAAACATTTGAAATGTAAATAAATAAAATAATCATTTAATAAAAAAATGGAGTACAGAGCTAATGAGAGAATTCTCAACAGAAGAATCTTGAATGGCCAATAAGCACCTAAAGAAATCTTCAACATCCTTAGTCACCAGAGAAATCCAAATCAAAAAGACCCTGATATTTCTCCTTATACCAACCAAAATGACTAAAATCAAAATCTCATGTGACAGAACATGCTAATTAGGATGTGGAGAAAGGGGAACACTCTTATATTGCTGGTGGGATCACAAACTGGTACAACTCTGGAAAACAATCTGGTGGTTCCTCAGAAAATTGAAATAGTTCTACCTGAAGACCTAGCTATATTACTGCTTGGGAATATACCCAAAAGATGCTCCACAATATCACAAGGACACATGCTCTACTATGTTCATAGCAGCCTTATTCATAATAGCCAAAAACTAGAAGAACTACAGATGTCTCTCAATTAAAGAATGAATACAGAAAATGTGATTCATGTACACAATGGAATACTATTCAGCATTTAAAAAGAAGAACAATGGAGTACTACTCAGCTATTAAACCAATGGCTTCATGAAATCCTTAAACAAAGAGATGGAACTAGAAAATATCATCCTGAGTGAGATAACACAGTCACAAAAGAACACACATGGTATGCACTCACTGATAAGTGGATATTAGCCCTAAAGCCCAGAATACCCAAGATATAATTCACAGACCACAGGAACCTCAAGAAGAAGGAAGACCAAAGTGTGAATGCTTCAGTCCTTCTTAGAAGGGGGAACAAAATACTCACAGGAGGAAATACAAAGACATAATATGTAGCAGAGACTGAAGGAAAGGCCATCCAGAGACTGTTCCACCTGGGGATCCATCACATATACAGTCACCAAATATAGACACTATTATAGATGCCAAGAAGTGCTTGCTGACAGGAACGTGATATAGCTGTCTTCTGTGAGGCTCTGCCAGAGCCTGACAAATACAGAGGCAGATTCTTACAGCCAACCATTGAACTGAGCACAGGGTCCTAATGGAGGAGTTAGAGAAATGACTGAAGGAGCTGAAGGGGTTTGTAACCCTATAGAAAGAACAACAATATCAACCAACCAGAACTCCCAGAGCTCCCAGGATCTAAACCTCCAACCAAAGAGTAAACATGGAGGAACCAATGACTTCAGTTGCAAATATGGCAGAGGATGGCCTTCTTGGGCATCAATGAGAGGACAGGCTTTTGGTCCTGTGGAGGCTTGATGCCCCAGTGTAGAGGAATGCCAGGGCAGTGAGGTAGGAGTAGGTGAGTAGGTAAGAGAATACCCTCGTAGAAGCAGGGGGAGGGAGGATGGACTAGGGGGTTTCTTGAGGGAAAACTTGGAAAGGGGAGAATATTTGTAATGTAAATAAATACAATATCCAATAAAAAGATATAAAAAACATAAAAATTTAAAAACAAATGAACAAACAAACAAAAAAAAAACCAAGCCAAGGACATCATGAATTTTCAGGCAAGTGGATGAAACTAGAAAATATCATACTGAGTGAGGTAACCCAGATCCAAAAAGACATGCATGATATGTACTCATGGATAAGTGGATATTAGCCCAAAGGTACAAAATACCCACGGTACAACTCACAGACTCTAAGATGTTAAACACGAAGAAAGGGAAAAATGAGAATGCTTCAATCCCACTTAGAAGGGGGAACAAAGTAATCATGGGAGGCAGAAGGAGTGAGAGAACTAGGTGGGAGAGGGGAAGGGGAAAGGAAAAGGAGGTCATGATCAGTTATGGGAGTCATTTACACTAATCCTGAATCCCACAGAGGGATGTGTGTGTGTGTGTGTGTGTGTGTGTGTGTGTGTGTGTGTGTAATACAGAGCCATGGCTCTGGCTCCATATGTGTCAGAGGATGGCCTTGTTGGACATAAGTGGGAGGAGCGGGCCCCGGCCTGAGTGTAGGGGAACGCCATGGTGGGAAGGCAGAAGTGGGCAGGTGGGTGAAGGAATACCCTCATAGAGTCAGTGGGAGGGGTGATTGGATAGGGGGTTCCAGAGGGGAGACCTGGAAAGGGGATAACATTTGAAATGTAAATAAAGAAAATATCCAATAAAAGCATGGTGTACAGAGCTCAGAAGAGAATTCTTAACAGAAGAATCTTGAATGGCTAACAAGTAATTATTGAAATGTTCAATGTGAGAGAAGCACAGAGGGCCAGGAGTATGAATGGAAATATGCAGCTTCGTGGTGGGGAGAACCTCTAGAAAGTCCCTGAGACTTGGGATATGAGAGGCTCCCAGGACTCATTGTGGGCAATCTTAGCTGAAATGTCCAATGGTGGGGATATGAAACCTGAAGATATCACCTCCAGTAGTTAGACAGGGACCCCCAGTGGAGGGATGGGGACATCAACACATCTTCAGAATATTCGACCAAAAATTGTTCCTGTCTAAAAGAAATGCAGTGACAAAAATGGAGTAGAGACTGAAAGAATGTCTGACCAGTGACCAGCCCAACTTGGGATCCATCTTATAGGCAGGCACCAAGTCCTAAAACTATGCTATATTGTGCTTGCAGGCAGGAGCCTACCACGGCCTTCCTCTGAGAGGTTTCATCAGCACCAGATTGCGGCAGATGTACATACTTACTGCCAAGCATTGACTGAGGTCAGAGACCTCTATGGAAGAGTTAGATTGAAGGGAATGGCAACCCATAGGAAGACCAACAGTGTCAACTATCTGGATCCCTCGGAGCTCCCAGAAACTTAAGCACCAACCAAAGAGCATACATGGGCTGGTCCAAGGCCCCAGCACATATGTAGCAGAGGACTGCTTTGTCTGGCATCAGTGGGAGAGGATGCTGAATCATGTAAAGACTTGATGTACAGGGAGGGGAGATGCCTGGGAGTGGGTACCCCCTCAGAGGCAAAGACAGGGGATGACGGGGGAAGAATTCTGTGAGCAGAAACTGGGATGGGGCAACAATTGGGCTGTAATAAATAAAATGATGATGATGATGATGATGATGATAAATATTTAAAATCAAGGAAATAAAATTTTAAAATGTAGATAGGATTTAATTGCAAAAAAGCAATCAATTGACTTAAATTTTGTCACTGCAACATAGAATTTGTAAGAGTGCATCAATGTTTTTAAAAAGCTAAAGGAAAATAAATTCAGAGATCTTGTGTCAAACTTTTGAAAATACAGGAGTTAATTTTAGGCATTTAGAACATAACTGCTTAATTTGAAATATACATCCATACTTTAAAACATATTAATGGTGGTGAAATAAAAGGCAATGAAAAGATGTCAGAGAACTTAGTAAGAGAACAAAAAACCTGAGTAATTTAATTCATCTTAAATTATTATTAAGGTCTCTAAAAAGATTTAGATTATTCTGCTAGACATCATCAGAAATGTGCTAGGTCCTGTGACAGTATCAAAGTAAGAGTCAGTTACTCAAATTTTCATAATACTCCTGTTGAGAAATACTGTTTTATATAATAGCAAATATAAGAAAAATAGGTATAAATAACTTTTGAGTATAAAAAGGAAGCATATTTTCTAAATCAGCAATATACAAATCTACACATCTCAAATGTTGTTGTACTGTGTTATATTATGTTATAGTTGGCTTTGTCAAATTGATACAGCCAATAATCATCTGGCAGGAGTGTCTTGATGTGAGATTGTCTACCTTGGGTTTTACTATGGGCTTGTCTTAATTCATCTTAATTTTATTAGACTGGCATAGGAAGTTCTGCCACACTATGAGAGGCACCATTACCTAGAAAGGATGAGCTGAAGTATATAATTAAGCTGAATATAAACAAGCAAGCAAGAAACCATGCATGTAATTAGTTTCTCTATGTTCTTTACAGTTGGTGAAATGTGATTGGCTGATATAGATTCCTGACGTCTTAGTTTCCCTGCCCTGATGGACTGAAACCAGCAATTGGGAGTGAAAACTAATCCTTCTCCTATAACTTTATTTTTGTCAGAATATTTTAACACAGAAACAGAAATTAAAGTAAATTAAAGCTGATGGAGTGTTATCAAGGTTTAGATGGGAAAAGGAGTTAAAAAGAAAAAACGAGTGTACATGGTCTTAGAAAATTGGAAACACTTTGTTTTCACATTCAAGAGGGAAAGAAAAGCTTACATACAAAGATACCTGCTGAGGAAATGTAAGCATAGATGGAATTGGAGTGATGGTAATATTTTATTTTCCCATTATGAATTTTTACTTTAAGTTTATACAGTATTTTATAAGATAAAAGAAAATTAGTTTCATCCTAAAACAAAAGAATGTACTTTCTTCTCAGCACCTTATGGTGCATTCTCCAAAATAGATCTTATAATTGGTCACAAAACAGACCTTGACAGATACAAGAACATTGAAATAATCCCATGTATCCTCTCAAATCACCACAGACTAAGTCTGGTTTTCAATAACAACAAAAACAATGGAAAGCCCACATACACATGGAAGCTGAACAATGCTCTACTCAATGATAACTTGATCAAGGAAGAAATAAAGACAGAAATTAAAGACTTTTTAGAATTTAATGACAATGAAGGCACATCATACCAAAACTTATGGGACACAATGAAAGCAGTGCTAAGAGGAAAACTCGTAACACTGTGTGTCTCCAAAAAGAAACTAGACAGAGCATACACTAGCAACTTGACAGCACACCTAAAAGCTATAGAATGAAAAGAAGCAAATACACACAAGAGGAGTAGACAGCAGAAAATAATCAAACTCAGGGATAAAATCAACCAAATAGAAACAAACAAATAAACAAACAAACAAATATATACAAAGAATTAACAAAATGAGGAACTGGTACTTTGAGAAAATCAACAAGATAGATAAACCCTAAGCCAAGCTAACCAGAGGGCACAGAAACAGTATCCAAATTAATAAAACCAGAACTGAAAAGGAAGACATAGCGACTGAAACAGAGAAAATTAAAAAAATCATCAGATCCCACTACAAAAGCCTATACTCAATAAAACTGGAAAATCTGAATGAAATGGACAATTTTCTAGACAGATACCAGGTACCAAAGTTCAATCAAGATCAGATAAACCACCTAAACAGTTCCATTCCCCTAAAGAAATAGCAGCAGTTATTAAATGTCTCTTCACCAAAAGAAGCCCAGGACAAGATGCTTTTAGTACAGAATTCTATCAGATCCTCAAGGAAGACCTAATATCAATACTCTTTAAACTATTCCACAAAATATAAACAGAAGGAACACTACCAAATTCATTCTATGAATCCACAATTATACTCATACCAATACCACACAAAGACCCAGCAAAGAAAGAGAACTTCAGACCAATCTCCCCTATGAATATTGATGCAAAAGTACTCAATAAAATTCATGCAAACCTAATCTAAGAACATATCAAAACAATCATCCATGATGATCAAGGAAGCTTTCTCCCAGGGATGCAGAGATGGTTCAATATAAGGAAATCCATCAAAGTAATCAACTATATAAATAAACTCAAAGGAAAAAAAACCTCATGATCATTTTATTAGATGCTGAGAAAGCATTTGACAAAATTCAACATCCCTTTATGGTAAAAGCCGTAGAAAGATTTGGAATTCAAGGCCCATAGCTAAACATAGTAAAAGCAATATACAGCAAGTCAGTAGCCAAACAACAAACTAAATGGAGAGAAACTTGAAGCATTCCCACTGAAATCAGGGACTAGAAAAGGATGCCTACTATCTCGATACCTATTAAACATAATACTCAAATTCCTAGCCAGAGTAATCAGACAATAAAAGGAGGTCAAAGCAATTCAAATTGGAAAGGAAGAAGTTAAAATATCACTATTTGCAGATGACATGTTAGTATAGTGACCCCAAAATTCCACTCGCGAACTCCTAAACCTGATAAACAACTTCAGCAAAGTGGCTGGTTATAAAATCAACTCAGACTAATCAGTAGCCGTCCTCTACTCAAAGGATAAACAGGCTGAGAAAGAAATTAGAGAAATGACACCCTTCACAATAGTCACAAATAATATAAAATACCTTAGTGTGAATCTAACCAAGCAAGTGAAAAATCTTTATGACAAGAATTTCAGGCCAATGAAGAAAGAAATTGAAAAAGATCTCAGAAGATGCAAAGATTTCCATGCTCATGGATTGGCAGGATTAATATAGTAAAAGTGGCCATCTTGACAAAAGCAATCTACAGATTCAACGCAACCCTTATCAAAATTCCAACACAATTCTTCACAGAGTTAGAAAGAGCAATTTGCAAATTCATTTGGACTATCAAACAACCCAGGATAGTGAAAACTATTCTCAACAATAAAATATCATCTGAGGAAATCACCATCCATGACCTCAACCTGTTCTACAGAGCAGTAGTGACAAAAAATCTACATGGTATTGGTACAGAGATATTCTAGAAGATCAACGGGATAGAATTGAAGACCCAGAAATATACCCACACACCTATGGTCAATTGATCTTTGATAAAGGAGCTAAAGCCATTCAGTGGAAAAAGACAGCATTTTCAACAGTACTGATTCAACTGGAGGTCAGCATGTAGAAAAATGCAAATTGATCCATTCTTATCTCCTTGTACAAAGCTCAAGTCAAACTGGATCAAGCACCTCCATATAAAACCAGACAAAATGAAACTAATAGAAGAGAAAGTGGGGAAGAGCCTCAAACACATGGGCACTGGGAAAATTTCCTGAACAGAACACCAATGGCCTATGCTCTAAGATCCTGAATTGACAAATGGGACCTCATGAAATTGCAAAGATTTTGTAAGGCTTAGGACACTGTCAATAGGACAAAACAGCAACCAACAGATTGAGAAAAGATCTTTACCAATCCTACATCTGATAGAGGGCTAATATCCAAAATTTACAAAGAACTCAAGAAATTAGACTCCAGAAAAATTAAATAACCCTATTAAAATGGGGCACAGAGCTAAACGAAGAATTTTCAACTGAGGAAAATCGAATGGCCTAGAAGCATCTAAAGAAATGTTCAACATCACTAATCATCAGGGAAATGCATATCAAAACAAGCCTGAGACTCCACCTCACACCAGTCAGAATGGCTAAGATCAAAGACTCAGATGATAGCAGATGCTGGCAAGGATGGAGAAAGAGAAACACTCCTCCATTTTTGGTGGGATGGCAAGCTGTTACAACCACTCTGGAAATCAGTCTGGTAGTTCCTCAGAAAATTGGACATCATATTACCAGAGGACGGACCCAGCTATACCATTTTTGGGTATATACTCAAAAGATGCTCCAACATATAACAAGAACACATGCTCTACTATGTTCATAGCAGGCTTACTTATAATAGCCAGCGGCTAGAAAGAACCCAGATGTCTTTCAATAGAGGAATAGATACAGAAAATGTGGTACATTTACACAATGGAGTACTACTCAGCTAGAAAAAACTATGAATTCATAAAATTTTTAGTGAAATGATTGGAAGTAGAAAATATCATCCTGTGTGAGGTAACCCAATCACAAAAGAACACACATAGTATGCACTCAATGATAAGTGGATATTAGCTCCTAAGCTCAGAATACCCAATTTACAACTCACAGACCACATGAAGCTCAAGAAGAAGGAAGATCAAATATGGATGCTTCTGTCCATCTTAGGAGTAACAAAATACTCAAGGAAGCAAATACAGAGACAAAGTGTGGAGCAGAGATGGGAGGAGAGGGCTGTCTGTAGACTCCCCTACCTGGGGATCCATCCAGTATACAGTCAACAAATGAAGACACTGTTATAAATGCCAGGAAGGGCATGCTGACGGGAGCCTGATATAGCTATCTCCTGAGTAGCTTTGCCAGAATCTGACATATTAGAAGTATGAAAGCTAACCATAGAACTGATCATGGGGTTACCACTGGGGGAGGTAGTGGAATCAAGGAGCTGAAAGGGCTTGAGACACTATAGGAAGAGTGACAATACTAACCCAATCAATCAGAGCTCCCAGGGTCTAAACTGCCACTCTTGGAAGATGCACGAAGGGACTCATGGCTCTAGCTGTATATGCAGTGGAGGATGGCCTTGTCAGGCATTGGTGGGAGAGGAGGTCCTTAGTCCCATGAAGGTGGGATGCTGTAGTGTGGGGGAATTTGAGGGTGAGGGGGAGGGAATAGGTTGGAGCGTGGGGGCACACCCTCATAGAAGCAGTGGGATGGTGAGAGAATATTGAAGTTCCTAAGGTGGGTAGTGAATGGGGAAAGGGGATAATATCTGAAATGTAAATAAGTAGAATATCCAATAAAAATGGAGAAAAAGCATCTAAATATTTCCAGTGTATAGGTTTTCTTCCAAATCATATAACAAATTTAAATATATACCTTTTCTTTGATAGTATTTATTTTGAAGTTTTGCTGAAATTTTTCTAAGTTTCTACTAAAGATACTTGCTCAATTCTTTTTGCTATGACTGCTATGTCAAATATTTTTAGCTAAGTTTTATTGAAGTTGTGTCATAATTGTTTTAAAATTTGTGATTTTTCCTCAATTCCAGGCAATATTATTTTCATAATTAATAGTAAAATAGGCATATTCAGTCATTTTAACTATATAAACAATACTGAGAAAATAATTTGAACAAATGTTAAAAAGTAAACTGAGTCCCTGTAATTACTGTACAGTTACCTCAAGTAGATAATTCAAATACAACTATGGCATTTTTACTGCATGTTAGAATTAATGTAAGTGAAGTTAAAAAGAGTAGAAGTATGAATTCCTTTAGCAGGCTTTAAAACAATACAAATCTATTTGCATATCATGTTCTTAAATGATTTATAGGATGAAACACATTGGATTCATAGACAAAATGCTATTTCAGCCTGTGTCAATGGAACATGGGTTTACTCAAAAATTACCTGGAATTCAATCTATCTGAAGCCTAAGGAAATGTCACTGAATATAAGAGCTGTAACTGCCTGTGGAGTCAAGCATGTTTCAGACTGGAATGGATTTCTAGTAAGTTTTCTCTTCTCATTTCAGGAGAAGGTGGCAAGCAACATGAAAAATGAAAAATGCAGAGTAGCATGCCCTGACATCCCATAACCTATTACACAAAGATATATGTCATGGCTGTAGGAGTGTGGATGAATGTCCAACACAGAGCATCCTGATATCCCCATCCATTTTCAACTATCTGGCAATCCTGAGGCTTCCTAAATAGACAGTCTCCCAGGAGTGGATTCTTTGATGCTATCAAAATTTTGCATAATAGCACAGCTGACCTGAGCCTCTAGGACTCTTTTGGATTAAAGAAAGGAAAACACAAAATAAGAAAGAAAACTAGAGAATGGTACTAACCCAATCTCTAGTTTGGTGTGAAATGCAAATAAGCTATAGACTCATTTTAGAAATGTTTAGATATGGAGATAGATTCTGTTTAATAGAATCATGTGCTGAAATTTCTATTTTAACCCTATGTATATTAAGGTAGAAACTAGTTGCAGCATGAGGACAAAAGTAATTTGAAAAGAATTAAGTTTTTTAAATAAATTTTTCTTTGAATTTTTTGAGAGGCATAAGACTTTATTCAGAAAATGTTTTAATATATATTTAATTATTGAAATATAGATGTAAGTAGGTAAGCAAAAAGAGAAAATAAGAAGGAAAGGAGAAAAATTGAAGAGAAAGGAGAAGAGAGAGGAAGAAGAAAAAGAGAGTTAGAGGGAGAAAACACAAGTCTAGTCATGAATTACTCTTTTATTTCATTAAATGTAAGTAGAGATTAGGGACAGGCTTTTATATTTTCATCCTATGCTAACATTTTCATTTGGAAGATAATCAACTGGATTATATTTTAAAACAGGATTAATTCTTCACCAGTGCCTGGGGCAACAATTTTAATGAGAGTAAAGATAGATCTGGACACATTTTCCAACATGGTACATTCTAGCTGCAAGCTGACCTGGGCTCTATGAAATTCCAAAATGACCCAGACAGTTGCAACTGTTCTGTTCCTAATACATAGATGATATCTGTGGAGGTTTTCTGACTAAATGATTACCAGAAAGATAGTTGCTATGGCAAATTTATTTCATACATGAATATTAGGACTATGTTCATTCTGTACTTGAGGCACATGGAAAGAAACAAAGCAGAACACAGCAGACATACTTTTAAGCAGTATAGAACTGCTGGACATCATGGAACATTTGGCACAAAATTTTTCAACATCATACAGATGATATACCTAAATTTGGGATATTTCAAAATGCATTTTCAGTATCTTGTGGTACATTTCAGACACTAAAATCTAGATCTATATCTCCCTGAGTCCATTTGCACTCTTTCATGGCTAACAAAGAATGAGCAGAGATGGAATTGATGAGAGGAAAGCATAGGATGTAAAAACATGTATATATACATAACCCCACACAGAAAAACTCAGGAGCTTGGAGCTAAGAACTGTGGTTTTTAGGAAATGCATAGATATGCAGCTTCAAGAGATGACTGGAAGACAGTTGATAACATCATTTGATTATGAATCTTAAGGCAGGCATGAAGACAAAAATGACATATTCAGAAATTAGGAAAATGTGTATACAGCAAGCTACTCTTCTGTACAAGTGGGATATGTTGGTAATGGAACATAGTGAGAAAGGCCTTAGAAATTCAGATAGATATCAAATTTAAAATATGTTGAAAATATATAAAAGTTTTGGAGTCCATGATTACTTATAAACAGTTATAAAATTGAATATGATAGCTAAGTACAGAACACAACCAAGAATCCTGCCAGCCAATCACCCAGCAAAGGGGACCCCAGTTCTCCAACTGAATTCTGCCAACAACAGGATTTCGATATAGACAGAGTAAGTCTATAAATTTATATTTTTGCCCAACCTTCACATGAGTATACAACCTGGCAAATTTTACTTCATTTTGTGACAGCCTACAGAAAGAGTCAGTAGGTATGTACTGGACTTCACCAACAGAAACTGATGTCTTTTTTCTTGTATCCACAAAATCTGCAATAGGTCTTATACAAGTGAATAACATAATGATGCACAACAATAGAAATAAAACTTAAACTTGAAGATAAAAAACAACACAAACTGTTGTCTGGGGGTACCAATGAAAACAACGATATCCCAGATAAGGATGTCAGACAAAAAAATAACAACAGGGTTAGATTGCTTGTTCTTTGCAGTGTTACACCTGGGGAAGTGGCAGAACCATTTAGGAACATACTCTTCCAAGTGCCGAATGTACAACTTCTGTCTGAATGTGACTATGTGTGAAGGGTATGGTAAGCACAGCTCTCTCCTTGAGACACACAATAAAAAGTGTTAATCTAGTACCAGACAGCTGAAAAATAGAATCTCTCTAAAGAACAGAGAAAAGAAGAAAATCCAAGAAGAATAATCTCATGCTGAAAAAGGAATAGATATCATGAAAAAAGAAAGAAACAAACAAGCAAAAACAAAAATAATAAAAACAACAAACCCACAACGAATTATAGCAAAAATAGGAACAACTGGAAGAATTGGAAGGCTCTATTCAATTCTAGGTAGGCCTAGCAACAGTCCTTTTCAAATCTAGATAGATACATAACTCTACTCTGTACTGCCCTGTCCTTTACAGAGTAGGTTTCAGCAAATGAATGATAACATATACAGAAAGATGTCATGGGCATTGCCTAAAATTGATTGTGCAAACCGGGTTATTTCAAATGAGGTCACTGTAAACTCTTTGAATGTTTCACTGTTAAGTGGCATGAATTTATGTTTACAAAGTGAACAGTTTAAGTTCCATTGAATAAGTCTATGCACTTTTTTTTTTATAGGTAGGTCTTGACTACATCATGTCAGTATAATGAAGTGCTTTTCTTAATAGAAATTAGTTTCAAGGGTGACTTCAAGCTGTATGTGGTGGCACAAACCCACATACCCAACCTTTGAGAGGTGCAACAGAATGCTCAAAAGCTCAAGCTTATACATAGCCAGTTTGAGGCTACCTTGGGGTAGTTGAGAACCTGCTTTAGAAAGAATGATAAATTAAATGACTGTACTACATAGTACATTTGTGGTCATCTTGTGCCACATGAGACTGTCTCATACCAAATTAAGGTGACTAAAAAAATTTCAAGATTGTAAAAATAAACACACAAATAAACAAACTAAACTAGAACAAATTGAACTGAAGAACAAACCTTACCAATTTATTTTACTATTGGATATCAAGCCTAAGATTAAAGAAAAACAAAGCTGACTTCCACATCATATCAGCACAGCTATTAGTCAGGGCTGCATTTCTCCTTGCAGGACAGTAAGCTGTAGGATAATCTGAAACAGAGAACATTGCCTACAAAGATGCACTATGAAACATCTGTAATGAGGAAGGAATATGAACTGATAGTTTTATTACTTTGAAGTATACCTAATATGGAAAAATATGTGATGGAGTAAATTAGAAGATTTTCATTAATCAGTAAACTATAAGCAACATGAAGGCACTACATTAGCCTTTAGGGGGTAGAAGTAACTTGTGCAGACAGAAACAAAGTTATGACTTAATTCTGAATAATTTAAATTAGTAAATCTAAGTAAACAGAAATAAAATAAATAGCATTATGAATTATTAAACTAATAAAATGTTCTTCTTAGAAGCAAATGAAACACAGGAGTGCTTCTATGTTAACTGTGCTGCACACAATGTCATGAAGAATTGGATTGATGAATTTTAGGTAAGTCTGCCTGTCACACATCTTGGTTGCTTTGAGATTTAAATCTCTATTCTAATTTTTAGGTCAGATATTTTCCTGTGCTCATTCTAACTACCTGCCACTTTGCCCCAGGGCTGGTCTGAAAGTTGACATGCTTTTGTTATTTCCTATAATATTCATATAATTAAAATATAATTTAGAATAAAATAGATGAATTGTTTTGATATTTAAACTGTTCCAGGCAATTTATAGTAAAGCATAATCTTTATTCTTATTGACAATTTTTTGGACTCAATATTTAATAGGATGGCAGAGAAATAGGAAACTATTACAGAGCTTTGGGAAATCATTTTAGATAAAGAGAGCTTTACATATAAAATAAAAATAATTTACTATGACAGTATATAAGTGGGTATCCATTATTTGTAAGCTAAGAGGAAGAATTCAAAATACAGTATTAGTATGTCAAATTCAAATACAGAATATGACGACAGAGAGTTTGAGTGGTTGAAAAACATTTGCACAGTGCAATTGCTAAATATAGGACAGGTCGTAGCATATTTAACATTAGAGCTAAAGCTTATAATAGTTCAACTGTCTTTGTTACATGTTGGAGCATCTTTTGGCCCAGGAATGGAATAGCTGGGTCTTCAGGAAGAGCTATTCCAATTTTCTGAGGAACTGTCAGGTTGATTTTCAAAGCTTGCAATCTCACCAGCAATGGAGGATTCATCCGTTCTCCACATCTTTGCCAGCATCTACTGTCGACTGAGTGTTTAATCGTAGCCATTCTGATTGGTGTAAGATGGAATCTCAGGGTGGTTTTGATATGCATTTCCCTGATAGCTAAGGAAATTGAACATTTCTTTCTTTTTCTATTTTTAAAAATATTTTTAAATTAATTCTATAATCATTTTTACAGTCCAGACTTTATTCTCCTCCCAGTCCACCCTCTGACTGTTCCACATCTCACACTTCCTCTGCCTTCTCCTGTCTCCAAGAGTATGTCCCCAACCCCACCTCCACCTCCACCTCACCACACTTCCTCACACCCTGGAGCCTCAAGTCTCTTGAGGGGTAGGTGTATCTTCTCTGACTGAGTCCAGAACCAGCAGTTCTCTGCTATATATGTGTTGAGGGCCTCATATCAGCTTGTGTACGCTGACTGGTTGGTGGCTTAGTGTCTGAGAGAACTTTGGGGGTCCTGGTTAGTTGAGTCTGCTGGCCTTCTTATGAGGCCACCTTCCTCCACATCTTTTTCCAGCCTTTCCCTAATTCAACTACAGGGGTCACTAGCTTCAATTCATTAGTTGGGTGTAAATACCTGCATCTGACTCTTTCAGCTCTTTTGACTGCAGTCATGATAGGCTCCTTTTGTTAGCACAAGATAGCTTCAGCAATAGTGTCAGGCCTTGGGGCCTCCTCTTAAGCTGGATCCCACTTTGGGTCTGTTGCTGGACCTCCTTTCCCTTAGACTCTTCTCTATTTTTTGTCCCTGCAGTTCTTTCAGACAGGAACAATTCTGGGTCAGGGATTTTTGACTGTGGGATGGCAAGCTCATCCCTCCAATTGATGTCCAGACTTCTACTTCAGAGCTTTACAAATTCCCTCTCTCCATCGTAGGGCATCTCTTCTAAGGTCCCTCCTTTTGAGTCCTGAGAGTCTTTCACCACCAAGGTACTGGTACATTCTAGAGGTTCCCCCAATCTCCTACCTCCCAAGGTTGCCTGTTTCCATTCTTTCTGTTGGCTCTCAGGGTTTCAATCCTGTTCCCCCTGCCAATACATGATCAGGTTCCTCTCTTCCACTCCCTGACCCCTTTCCCACCCACATTTTGCCCTCTCTTCCTCCTCCTGTGATTATTTTCTTCTCCTTTCCAAGTGGGATTGAGACATCCTCATTTGGGCCCTTTAACTTGTCAACCTTCTTGAGTTATGTGGATTGTAATCTGGTATTCTGTACTTTTTTGGCTAATATCCACTTATTAGTGAGAATATACCATGAATGTCCTTTTGGATCTGAGTTATCTCACTCAGGATGATATTTTTTAGTTCCATCCATTTGCCTGCAAAACTCAGGATGTCTTCATTCTTAATAGCTGAGTAGTATTCCATTGTGTAAATTATCCACATTTTCTGTATCCATTCTTCTGCTGTGGGACATCTGGGTTGTTTCCAACATCTCACCATCACAAATATGGCTGCTATGAACATAGTGGAAGATGTGCCCCTGTGACATGGTGGGGCATCATTTGAATATATGCTTAAAAGAGTGGTATAGGTGGATCTTCAGGTAGGTCTATTTTCAATTTTCTGAGGAACCTCCAGATTGATTTTCATAGTAGTTGTACCAGTTTGCAATCCCACCAGCAATGGAGGAGTGTTCCTCTCTTTTCACATCCTTGGCAACATCTGCTGTCACCTGAATTTTTTATATTAGCCATTCTGATTGGTGTGAAGTAAAATCTCAGGGTCGTTTTGATTTGCATTTCCCTGATGGCTAAGAATGTTGAACATTTCTTTAAGTGTTTCTCAGCTATTTTAGATTCTTCCTTTGAGAATTCTCTATTTTGTCCTGTCTCCACTTTTTAAGAGGGAAATTTGGTTCTCTGGATTCTACTTTCTTGAGTTCTTTGTATATTTTGTATATTAGCCCCCTATCAGATGTAGAGTTGGTAAATATCTTTTCCCAATCTGTGGTTTGCTGTTTTGTCCTATTGATAGTGTCCCTTGCTTTACAGAAGCTTTTCAAATTTATGAAGCCCCATTTGTCAATTGTTGCTCTTAAAGCATAAGCCATTGGTGTTCTGTTCAGGAAGTTTTCCCCTGTGGTCAAGAAATCAAAGCTCTTCCCCACTTTCTCTTCTATTAGATTCACTGTATCTGGTTTTATGTGGAGGTCCTCGACCCACTTGAACTTGAGCTTTGTGCAAGGAGATAGGTACAAATCAATGTGCATTCAATTTTGCTCTGGAGATGGAAAATCTAGGAAAGAAATCAAGAGTCACAGATGCAAGCATCACCAACAGCATACAAGAGATAGAAAGAGAGTTTCAGTAGCAGAAGATACAATACAAGAAATAGACACAACAGTCAAAGAAAATACAAAAAGCAAAAAAGCCCTATCTCAAAACATTCAAGAAATCCAGAACACAATGAAAAGACTCAACGTGAGAACACTAGGAATAGAAGAGGGTGAAGGTTCCCAAATCAAAGGGCCAGCAAACATCTTCAACAAAATTATAGAAGAAATCTTTCTTAACCTAAAGAAAGAAATGCCCATAAAAATACAAGAAGCCTACAGAACACCAAACAGATGGGACCAGAAAAGAAATTCCCCTCATCATAGAGTAAATAAAACTCCAAATGCACAGAACAAAGAAAGAATATTGAAAGCAGTAAGGGAAAAAGGTCAAGTAACATATAAAAGCATGTTTCCATTCTTTCTGCTGTCCCTCTGGGCTTCAGTCCTATTCCCTGACACAAAACCAGATTGGATTCCCCTCTCCCAACCCCACCCCTATCCTCTTTCCCTTCCATATCCCTCCCTCCCTCCCTCCCTCCCTCCCTCCCTCCACACATGTGATTGTTTTCTTCTCCCTACCAAGTGGGACTGAGGTACCCTCACTTGGGCCCTTCAACTTGTTGACCTTTTTGAGTTCTGTGGACACTGTATCTTGTATATTCTGTACTTTTTTTTTTGGCTAATATCCACTTAGTAGTGAGTTAGGTCAGAGGACATACTTGGGTATCTCTCCTTGCCTTCTGTCTTGAGACAGAGCTGTCTTCTTTCTTTGCTTTTTGTGTACAGCAGGCTTTCTGAGATTCTCTATCTTATCCTCTTTTATCATTGTGATAGGCTGATTACATATACATGTGACCAAAGTTTATGCAGATTCTAGGGACTGAAGTTCAAATCTTTACATTTGTTAACAAGCATACTACCCATTGTGCCATCTCCCCAGTCCAATTCTAGGTGTTTGAATCAATCTTAAACTGTATTTAAAAAATGTTACTATGAATATTTTCCTGGAAAAGTTTTGTCTAGTTTGGAATAATATGTGTTGTAAGATCTGAATGAGACTTTTATGTCAGACAGATACAGAAGAAAGTGTGATGTATTCTTTATGGGGAAATGATAAGCTATGTCAGAGATTTAATGCAAAATCTGTGTGAAACAAGGAAGAAAACATTGAGAACTAAATACAGTTGAATTAATTAAATTAGAGCAATAATTTGTGTATTATGAAAAGTTTTTATACAAATCTGTACCCTGAAGCTCTAGTCATTCATAACTTATTCTCTAGTACATACAAATAAATGACTTTGAATGCATGTAAAATTTTTAATCTGTACATAATTAAATAAATAATAAACAAAACCACAATACTTGCAAATGATTAATATTTCAAATCACATTAAATTGATTCTTCTTTTTCTGGACATTAAATATAAGCCACAGAAGTCACATTATGATTTTTTTTTTAAATATCTAACAAAGAACTCTCTCCAGTCAGGTAATAGTCTCATATGTTATTTACACCAGCATTAGTTTATTGTTCATTTTGGTAGAAAAATAAAATAATGATCTCTATTTTCCTATAGTTTCAATGATTAAAATATCATAGTACCCTACCATGAAATGATACCTAAAATGACTGCCACTGTTAGCTTCATTTTTCCCTTTTGATGCAAATGAAAAGAGCAAGCAGAGTAGGGCATGTAAAACAGTCAGAAAACTCTTTATTCAGTAGAACTCAAGCTGTACTACAGAGCAATAGTGATAAAAACTGCATAGTATTGGTACAGAGGTGGACAGATAAATCAATGGAATTGAATTGAAGACTCAGAAATAAACCCAAACATCTATGGTCACTTGATCTTCGTTAAAGAAGGTAAAACCATTCTATGGAATAAAGAGAGCATTTTCAACAAATGGTGCTGGTTCAACTGGAGGTTAGCATGTAGAAGACTGCAAATTGATCCATTCTTATCTCCTTGTACAAAGTTCAAGTCCAAGTGGATCAAGGACCTCCACATAAATCCAGATACACTGAATATAAGAGAAGAGAAGAGAAAGTGAGAAAGAGCTCCAAACTCATTGGTACAAGGGAAATTTTTCTAAACAGAATTCCAATGGCTCAGGCTCTAAGATCAAGAACTGGCAAATCAACCTCATGAAACTGGAAAGCTTCTGTAAGGCAAAGGACATAGCCAATAGAACAAATCGACAAACTATAGATTGAGAATAATTCTTCACTAATCCCACATCTACTAGAGGGCTAATATCCAAAATATGTAAATAACTCAAGAAGCTAACTACCAAGAAACCTAACAATCTAATAAAAAAAAAATGGGGTATAGAACTAAACAGAGAATTCTCAAAGGAGGAATCTCAAATGGCTGAGAAGCACTTAAAGAAATGTTCTTAGCCAACAGGGAAATGTAAATCAAAATGACCTTGAAATTATACCTCACACCAGTTCGAATGACTGAGATAAAAAGCACAGGTGACAGCAGATGTTGGTGAGGATGTGGAGGAAGAGGAACACTCCTCCACTGATAATGGGATTTCAAGCTTGTACAACCACTCTAGAAATTAGTCTCGCTGTTCCTCAGAAAATTAAACATAGTATTAACTGTGGATCCAGCTATACCACTCATGGGCATATATTCAAAAGATGCTCCAACATATAGTAAGGAACATGCTCCACTATGTTCATTGCAGCCTTATTTATAATAGCCAGAAGCTGGAAACAATCCAGATGTCCTAGAACACAGGAATGGATACAGAGAGTGCGGTATATATGCACAATGGAGCACTATTCAGCTATTAAAAACAATGACTTCATGAAATTCGAAGGCAAATGGATGGAAATAGAAAATGTCATCCAGAGTGAGGTAACCCAGATACAAAACAACTCACATGGTATGTACTCACAATAAATGGATACTAACCCAAAAGATCACAATGCATATGATACAACTCGCAGACCATATGGAGCATAGAAGGAAGGAAGATCAAGGGGTAGATGCTTCAGTTCTGCATTGAGGGGTAAACAGGGTAATTGTGGGAGATGGAAGGAGAGGGGCACAAGGGAGGGAGAAAGGAAGAGGAGGAGGAAATAATGGTGGCAGTATCAGAACCTAAAGGACAATTTAGAGAGATACAGAGCGTCAGGAAAATGAAATAAAAATAGGTATCATGGGGATGAGGAAGTTGGGATTGCCACTGGTGAATCTCAGACACCAGAAAAACTTGAGGCTCCCAGGACCCAATGGGATTGACTTCAGCTGTAATGCACAGAGAAAGGGGACATAGAACTTGTGGAGACCATCTTTAGTAGATAGGCAAGATCCCGTGTCGAGGAATGGAGCCACCCATCCATCTCAAGATTCTTTTAACCCAGAAATGTTTCTGTCCAAAGGAAGAACAGGGACATAAAATGGAACAAAAACTGAAGGAAGGCCTCACTGGGGAATGGCCTCACCTGAGGATACACCATGTCTGCAGACACCATACCAGCACTATTATTGTAGTCAAGAGATGCTTGTAGACAGGAACCAAGTGTGGCAGTTCCTGGGGAGGTTCAGCCAGCAACTGACCAATGCAAAAGCAGGTGCTTAGAGCACCTGCCATCAGGCTGAACTCAGGAAACCTGGTGGGGGAGCTGGCAGAAGGACTGGAGGAGCAGAGGGGATTTGCAGCCCCATTGGAAGAACAACATTGACTGGCCTAAGCACCCAGTTCTCTCAGAGACTAGATCACCAACCAAGGAGTGTACTAAAAGGGATCTTTGGGTCCAGATACATATGTAGCAGAGGATGGCCTTGCCCAACAGCAACGAAAGGGGAGGCCCTTGGTCCAGGGGAGGTTTGATGCCCCAGAGTAGGGGGATGCTGGAATAGTGGGGCAAGTGTGTGTGTGTGTGTGTGTGTGTGTGTGTGTGTGTGTGTGTTGGGGGAGCACTCCCATACAGGCAAAAAGGAGGGGTGAGGGCAGATGTAGGATGGGGCATGGCGGAGGGGTAACCTGGAAGTGGGATATCTTTTGAGATGTAAACAAATGGAATAATTAATAAAAATTAAAAAAAAGAATGGAAACAGGCAACCCAGGGAGGTAGGAGTTTGGGGGGGACCCTCCAGAATGCACCACAGAACTGGGAGGTGAGAGACTCTTAGGACACAAAGGGAGGGACCTTAGATGAAATGTGTTATAGTAGGGAGAGGGAATTTATAGAGCCCACCTCCAGCAGGGAGACAGGGTATTAAATGAGGGAGGGGGTTGCGATCCCACAGTGAAAACTCTGAACCATAATTTTTCCTGTCTGAAAGAACTACAGGGATGGAAATGGAGAGGAGCTTGAGGAAAAGAAGGTCCAGCAACAGGCCTAAAGTGGGATCCAGCTCAAGGGGAGGTCCCAAGGCCTGACACTATTACTGAGGATATGGAGTGCTCACAAAAAGGGACCTATCATGACTGCCTTCCGGAACACACAGCAAGCAGCTGAAAGAGTCAGATGCAGCAATAGACAGAAGCTGCTATTCCTGTGGTTGAATTAGGGAAAGGCTGAAAGAAGCTGAGGAGGAAGCCAACCCTGTAGGAGGATCAGCAGTCTCATTTAATCTGGACCCTGAGATCCCTCAAACACTGGACCACCAAAAAGACAACATACACTAGATAATATGAGGGCCCCCACTGCATACACAGCGGAGTACTGCCAGGTCTGTGTTCAATCAGTGATGATGAACTTAATCTTCCAGAGACTGGAGTTTAGAGGTCAGGTGGGGTGGTGGTTAGGGGTGGGGATATCCTCCTGAAGACAGGGGTGGGATGGGGAGGATATGGGATGTAGAAGAGTTGGAGGGTGGATGGAGAGATAAAATCTGGAATGTAAAAAAATAAATAATTAATTAAAAAATAATACTATGGATTTCATTCTCATTTATGTAGTATCATTATTTTCATTTAATATTTCAAACTACATGTTTAAATATAACTATGTAGACATGTCTGTAGGCTTAAGTTTACATCACATGTAAAGCAAATGTAGAAAGTCATAGTTCTGTGCACTCATCACAGCTGCTTTTTTACTTAAATGCTTCCATGAGTGAGGAACATGCAGAAACATGAGAGGAGGCATTCATTATGTCTGCATTCATACTTATATCCACACAGGATAAATTACACCACACACACACACACACACACACACACACACAGTGAGAGAGAGAGAGAGAGAGAGAGAGAGAGAGAGAGAGAATTCCAGATCTTTCTAAAGCTTCAAACAGATATGAATTTTATCAGAAAATTGATTAAAAATGCCATTTAACAGGAAACTTTTGATTTCTGTAATATTATCCAAATGGAACCTAATAATAAACATCAAGAAAACAAGAATATCAGAGTTTCAGTTTCAAAAGCACTGCATGAGTAAAATAATTAAGAAAACTAACTTTGCCCCACTAGACTGACAAATACATTATGGTTGCAGTTGTTGATCAAGCCATCTCCAGGCTCAAAATGCTCTGAAATGCTTCAATCATTTATCATAATTATTTTTAAGCCCTTCTAAAATGTAGACCTTGAGTGAACAAATAGAAATGTGTTTTTCTGAAGATAGATGTTGGTGACAACAGGCTCTCCACTTTGGTCACAGGTCCTATTAGCTCCATATTTATCCTGAAGTTAGTGAGTGCTATAAGTGCAATCAAAGATAAATGCACCGAGTCTGAGTTTCAGATAATGCCTTTGAAATGGACTCCATATTTTATGTGGCTGTTAACTCTTCATCGCACACATTCTTTATGCAATACAACTGGAATACATAGACTCAGCAGGTAGCTAAACAGAAACAGTATGCCCTACAAAAGGTTCATGAGTAGGCAGTTACTTCAAAATGTTCTCAAAATAAAGCTGCTCATTGATAACTGTGTGCAAGAATAAGAATTGGATTAGAAGAGTTTCTTAAATGATTACTAAGACACAATGCAACTTCCATTAGATTATGAGACTATTTTGCAACATGAAACAACTATACTATATTTTTGTTCATGAAGTTTAAAATTAGGAAGTAAAGTAAGTATTTACAGTTTGCAGGTTGTTTACTCTGCAAGGATTCTGGTTTCCACAATTCATATTTTATTTTATTTTATAGATTCTATTAAATTAATCATGACAGATGAGAGATATAATTACATTTGTGTTGATGGATCAAGATTGCTTGTTACAGTTGAGTCACAATATATGAAGAGTCACAGCATATAGTAAATTTGAAGCAGGGGAATGCAGCTACTATTCGTCTCTATCATTGACTTTTAATGTAGGTATTTTTGGGGGGAGGGGGGTGCCGTGCACAGATAACTAGACATTGATTTACAATCTACTTATAATTTAAACTATCCTTCTGGTAGCCACACATATCTATCATTAACTATTTCATACAGTAGATGTGATATCAAAACTTTGTAAAAACAAAATAGCTTTTCATTTGCATTGTCCAGAAAAGAAGCCGCTATGAACTGTACTGATCTTTGTCATCACAAACTGTTTTCTAGAGGTCAAGAAAGAGACCCAAATCCTACACTTTGTCCAGTAACTTATTTTGATCTAGTATTTAAAAAATCATCACATATTTGAAGTGGAAAATTTTAATATTATTTTATAGAATATTCCTTTAAAATGTCTATTGTTGATATTGCATAGTTTACTTAGCTTTACAAGCATTTCTGCTCTTGTAGAGAACCCAAGTTGACTTCAGTTACAGCATATGACTTGTGCAGTTCAAAACTGTGTATAACTCCAGGTCCATGTTTATCTGTTTTCCTGAGGAATCATCTACAGAAATGTACATTACTAATATAAAGTAAATCTTTAAAAATATACTGTGTTCAATACATTGGGAGAACTTTGGTCTTGAGGAAGACATACATCTTTATAAAATTATTTAATAAAGAAATATTTAACTTTTTAGTATTTAAAATTTTAACATGCATTGAATGAATTCAGCCAATATTACAAGTTATTGTTAATAAATTTCTTTTGTCCATGTAGTCTCATAGGAGAACTACATTAATGACTCAAAGAAATCCTTTTCAAATTCATTTAATATTAAAATAATTGAGAGCATAAATTTGCTTGTTTTTTGAAGTTATTAAAATGTATTAAATGAAGTTATTAAAATGTATTAAATAGGTATTATTTTTCTTTTATGAATAAAGATAAGCCTAATAACTTTACATCTTTAAAAAAAGGAGACTGATTTTTCTGGTGGTTTTTAATTCTAAAAAAATAGCATTTTAGTATAAAGCATTAGAATTTTTTATGCTCAAACTTTCTCTAATATCTACAAGTGACTTTGATTTGAATTAGGCAATACCTTAGCCTTTTAAATAATAATTTTGTAATTGACATTTAGAAGAAATTTCATTTTCTTTATTTCCTAAGTGTTTCAAGCATATTGTGAAAGTTTTAATTATCAAATCTTAATGTATGTATAGGTGTGTGTGTGTGTGTGTTTGTGTGTGTGTGTGTGCAGGTGCCTGTGGGGCATCATGTATAAAAGATGTATAAAAACAGTCTTCCCTTCCACCATGTTTGAAAGACGGTTACCTTCAAGACCATTACAGTTTTGAAATTTGTGCTTAGTTTAGTCAGGACTGTAATAAAATGTAAAGTATAAAATTTTCATTGGTGTTTACTTTGGCTTATATTTTAATATACAGCTTCTCAGAATGTCATTTATCCAGAATTCTATTCCAGAAATTTATCTTGGAATGAATCCTAAAATCTTTCTCATACTCTACCTATTTACACATTCATTACAAAAGAGTTCAAATCCATTACACTGCAGTGAGTTTTCTTTAGTTTTTCTATTTGAAATGACATGAATAATGTGTGTATATGAATAAACTCTAACTTCAGTTTGTGCATTAAAAGTGAAGTACATAAGTTAATTATGGTATTTGCAATTTAAAAGCTTTTCCAAAGGCTTTCCTTTTTGGTGGTTTAACACACTGACCTCAAGTAGTGTGCTATAAAATCAGATTCTTATACTGAACTTAACTTTGCTCGATAAACAAAATGACAGAAGGCATTTTAAAGAATGCCTACACAATTGGCCACTGCTTTCACCTAAATGATATACTTCAATATGGTCTAAAGGTCACTCACATATTTTCTGTTAGGAGTAAGCATTCCAGAAGTTAAGTTCATAACCTAATATTTTATCTTTTTTTTTTCAGAAATTCCTCACCATATTGCATAGGCATATCAGGCACATCTCCACTACTTCATCCTATAATGTTTCTTTTTTTATATATATACAAAATATTTCTACTAATTGGGAGTTTCACATAAGGTAACTGATCACATTTACTTCCCAGTCTCCTCAGGTTCACCCTAGGCACTTGTGACTTTACCCCTCAAAAAAAAAAAAAAGATTTTAAAAGAAAGAAAGAAAAGAAAGAATGGAAAAAGGAAGAATGGAAGGAAGGGAGGAGGTGAGGAAAGAAGAAAGTAAGTAAGAAAGGGAGGAAGGGAGGAAGGGAGGAAGGGAGGAAGGAAGAAAACAAAAGTCCAGATTTTATTGTCTATGTAATCACTGGAGAGTGGTCAAACTCAAGGTGTCCAGTTCCTTAAAGAAATTGAGGTCTTCCTCACCCTGATCCCTGCCTGTAGCCATCTACTGTGGAGAGATCTACACTTCAATGTCCTTATTACCAATTTTAAGAGTTTTCTTTGATGGGTTCCTGTTTAAGTTGTTGCCTTTTGGGGATTTGGGAAGTTGTTACAGAAGCCTCTTAAATCTCTTTTATAACTGTGAGTCTGCAGTCATTGATACTAGTGCAAAAGAAGCTTTACAGTCAGCAGGATCACTGACCATGAACTTCCACATGATATCTAGTGATAGCATGGACCACAGACATTCATTTGTCCTTCCCTTTAAAATAAACCTTGTAGTACTGATAAACATGAGTAAGTCTGAACAATGGCACACGGGTATGAATATGCACAGTGAAGTCAAAATCTGCATAAGTAAATTTATTTTGCTTTATTTAAAATGTTTCTGTAGGGGGAGATATTTAGAAATGGTGCCCGATCCAGCTTGTTCCCGGGCAGCCACTGTGTTCCACTGCTCCTTGGCTCTGACAGGGACTCCAGCTAGCTAGATGTGCATGCCCTGGCACCCATGAGACACCAGTGTGGAGGTTTGCTCTGCCAATCCACCATGCTGGATCCACAAAGCTCGGCTGAACCCCAGAAAACATCTGCCATCTTCGCAGTATGGTAGAAATAAGACTCTTAAAGCTTAATGATTATCTAAAGAATTTATATATTTAGAACTGCTCAATCAACATGATTCCCCACACAATTAGAGTTGTTATCAAATATCTACCCTTTTGATAGAAGTTGCTACCCAGGACAGCTTTCAACCCATCCGTGGTTCTTCATGGCTGATAGCCTCCCTCTTCTCTCCTCCTTCTCTCCTCCTTCCTATATTTCTCCCCTCCCCTTCCTCTTCTCCCGCTTCCTCTCTTTCTCTCCCAGCTCCACCTCCTCTTCTACTGCCTAATCACCGAGCTCCACTGAGAATAGAATGTAGCAGAATAAATACTTGCTACATGCTTCAAAAATAAAATGAGGTAAATGATATAATTCCTTTTTATTCATTCAGTATATTAGTAACTGTATTTTTGCCAATATATGTACAGAAGTTTTAAGAATCATGCACAAGGATAAAATCCCTAGCAAACTGGTACTGCATAATCCTAGTACAATATTGGTACTGTTTATTTTATACTTATTTGTAATATCTAAATATGAGTCAGTGAGCTTCAGATACTACCAATGATAATCTTTAGATGTCTCCTCATGGGAGCTTTAAAACAGAATTTTATTTCAATGTTGCCATGAAGTTCAATGATAGATGTTTAAGGTGGAAGATTGGAATATATTTCTCCTAAGCACAACTGGAAATTACATCAAAGTCATTAAAAATCAACTTGAAATATAAAACCTTCCTTATACTACCTTTAACCTTGAATGTGGAAAGGAAATAATATTTGAGAGATGACCTTAAATCTGTTTGAGTGTTGGGGTTAGTCTGGGTCCCTACAGTGCGTATGTTTCCACAGCTGCAGATGTGGACATAGCTCACACTTCATCAGTGTCTCGATCTGCTGAACACATGCTCTCACAAACAACATCTACACAAGCTCTTAGAAGCGGAAAAGAGAAGCCTCATATTGTTATAGCCAAATAATGCTTTCTAGAAACATATATTGTCTGTCACTCAATATATACTTAAATTATTGTTCTGTAGGCTACAAATAATTTACAACATCATAAAAAAAGAGTTAAGTTATGGATTAACTTAAAAATTAACTTGAAGACTATGGATTATTCAAGTTATAGTAAATTTATTCTTCATGTTTACATATTATTTTGGAAATAGATCACAAAGTGATTGAATGCACCAATTCTCTTTGCATGGTACAAAAATTAATTTTAATACACATTTCACAAAATTTACCTTTAGCATTTTATAAATACAAACTATATTACTTCTAAATTACAAATGATAGAAGTTAAGTTAATATATGTAATGTTTTTGATATCCTATGCTGTTGTGATAAACTGAAAGCACTTCCTTTATAGCTCACATAGGAATATAATACAACTATTTCTTACTACCAGATGGTTTTTCTAAATAGAGACCAGGAAGCTCAGCTACTTCTATATCCTTGGTCCACCATTGTTTGAAAATAGAGGTAATAGAAGGAATGACATATTGAATACAATCTATTTTAAAGAAAAAGACATTTTCATTCAAGTCCCATTGGCAAAGTGTTATCACAGAACAAACTGTACTACCAAGAAGAAGACTGTCACCAGCAGTAAGCATCTGTTGGCTTCTGACCATCCTACTCAATACAATGGCTAGTAAGCCTGAATTTCTGAAAAGAGCCATGCATTCTGTGATGTTAAGCTTTTCTTTGTAACCTAGTATTGATATTATAGGGCCAGCTTATTCTGAATCACAGTACCTAAATGTTACACACTCATGATTTTTCTGAGTTAATCATCAAATACAGCCATTATTAAAATGTAATTAAAATTAAGTCATATGAAACCCAGGATTATAAACAATGAATAATGAGCCATTTCCAATTTTTTGAAAATAATATAGCATTTCTTTATATATATATATATATGGATTCATACATAACTTTGACAACCATATAGGAAGTCAAAGGATAAGTTGTAGGAGTCAGTTCTCTTCCACAATGTAGATCCTGACCTTTGAATACAGGTCCTGAATCATGGAGAAAAATGTCCTTATTCAGTGATCATCTCACTGACCCCATTTTCAAGTTTTTACCATATTTCTCTAGGATGTGTGCTCTCAATGGTATATATCTATTCTTTGTAAATTAAGTGACATTGCATTGGTGGCCTCTGGAATACTGGCTGTGCTAGATATATGTATATCTACATGGATACTGAAAAACAACAAACATTATATATCAAATTATTTTATACTTTGGAGAACCACTTATTAAAAATGTTCAAAATATGAATAATAATAATTAATAATAATTAATAAATATATTGAAATAATATTTATATAATACAAATTATATATATATTAATGTTCATGCTACCTTTTTACATATTGGAATTTACCACTTTTTTTTATCTGTCCATACATAAGATTTAAACTACATTTAAAATACATGTTTCAAAAACTGCTTCTTCAGAACATCATGACATAGACCATTATATTGTCCATATATCCATGCATGGCCATGACTTTCACTACATTTGTTGCAAGTTGCATAATTTTCCAAATTTGGAAAGCCAGGATGCTTTCACATGTTGATTCTGTTTTTTTCAACTATGTTATATAAACTTTGACCTCAAAAAAAGTCTTTTAAGACTTTCATATGAAAATTTAATATGTGAGTTGACATATGTTAGTGTGAAACAAGCTCTGGGTTTCAAATTCATTGTTAAATAATACATAGCATCTAATTAAAATTATGTGTTGTTTACATGTTAAAACTGTATTATTTGATTACACTGAGATATACTAAGCATATTACCAAATTTAGTTTAATTTTTAAATTAATGTGTTTATTAATATTTTAGTTATTTTTATTATTTGTATTAGATTTTCATTGATAAATATTATAATATATTATATATAAATATCATCAATATATTATATAGTGTACATTGTTTTATATATAAATGAACATATTACATATAAATAAAATAAATTATATAAAAATACATACTATAAATTAATATAATTATATACAATATATTATATAAAATATGATTGTATATTTTTATTTGTATATGTACTATATATAATTACTTGTATATTTATTTATATGTGTATTATAATAATATATTAACATATAAATAAAATTTTATAAATATAAATGTATATATTATTTGCATATATTATAGACTATACTATTCATATATATAGAGAGATATAGATTAACACTACAATGTATTCCTTATGCTTGTTCTACATCAATTGACATGTATAATTTTTCTATATTAATTAGGTATAGGTTTTTAATTTTAGTAGGTGAGTGGTCAGAAATTGTTCTGTAGCTCCAAATTTACAAACAGGCTCCTGGAATGGCCAATCTCTTTTTCTGGTATATAGAGTCCTTGTTGAACTGAGATTTGTCTCAACATCACAATCAAGGAAAAAAATCACACATATAGGTCTCTGAGAGTTTCATGTTGTATAACAATTATTGCTGTTTCCTAACTGTTTAGATAATATTTTGTTTCTGAAAGAACATTGGAGTTAAATTAGTTTAGCAAAGGAATTTCTACATTGTTCCTCCAAGCTTAGACAAACATCGATCCCATTTTCAGACACGCAACTACGTGGTTAAATCAACTTTGGACTTAACAACTGAATTGTGAGCAATGATTGTCAAGGAATAATGTATATAGCAAACAATTGCAAAACTAAATACTGAGTGATTTTAGATTTGCCACTATCTTCTTATGTTGTTACAATGAACAATTTACTGGGACACAGAGATGGATACTGTATCCCTAGCATCTTAGTTGCTAGATGCTAAATGGTCATAGTATAAATCTGTAGAAATTGTTTATGTACATATATTAGTGTCTTTTGATGAATGACCCGAGTCTATGTCTTCCTTTAATCCCCCAGGCCTATTCGCTAGCTCAGTACCATGATAGCGTGGACACTGTCAGCATACCTTGCCACACATGCCTGTGACCAGATACAGACATTTAGCAGTAGTGACAATAATGTCCAACACAGAGACTTGATTTTGTGTCTCAAAGTGTGTTTGGAACAACATGAAGCCTTTCAACACAACAGACTCATCCCTAACTAATATGACACTGAATAATAGAGTTGTCATCACATAGAGGATGTAGAGTTATAATGAGTTTCTCTGATTTGCCCACTCTGGTCATTCTTGAATGTCATCTATAAGTATCCAAAGGCAATACAGGGAATTATGTGTTGGTTGAAGAAACAGGATGCTACCAAATTGTGGATAATAAGTACTCTAATTTTCTTCATTAAACATCTGGAAGTGTAAATTTTAACAAGAGTAGATATTCATCTGAAAAGAAACCCATTCATCCTTTACTTGTACTATGAATCTCAGAATAGGACTATTTCTTTATCTAATTACTAGTTCCAACCTAGGGGGATGACTAACAGATATCCTTTGTAGAGAAAATTCATGGCTTTGATGTCTTTGTAATCATTAAGGCAGATATAGAGCTGTATGTAGGAGGATCTAAGGTGGGAGGAGTTAGGAGAGAAAGAGCTGGAGTAAGGAGGAGGGAAGAAAAAGGAGGAGGAGCTGGAGAGAGCAGAGACGTAGGAGGATGGAAAGCCAGGCAGGTATGGAGAGTGGTGCAAGTAACTACTTTTATTTAGGTTAGCTAATTGGGAAACAACTCTCTGTATGGGCATATTGTTATTGAGGTTTACCAAACATATAAATCCTTTCATTAATCTATAAGAATTAGAGTCTCATTCTCTTACTAGGCCTGCATGGATGGCAGAATGGTTTGAGCAATGCCCTGCCTTGCAGAGACAGTGTAAGATTGGCAGAGCCATCTCTCACGCTGGCATCTTGTGGGTGGCAGGGCTGGTGTTTCTGGTGGGCTGGTTCTAGCTGCAGTGTGCACGTGGCCTCAGAATGAGAAACATGGTGTCTGGGGTAGGCAGAGCAGCTGCAGCTTAGATAATCGGATGAACTAAAGGCCAGTTTTAAATAATTAACACAACAGCTGTCTGTGTGTATATTTCTGTGTTGTTCTCTTCATATTAATCTCCTTTAGTCTTGTGAAAATTCTAGACTTTGGTAGTTCATGGAAATTTCTATTTAATTATTAGCTTTTGTCTTAATATTTGATTTCATCAAATTTTTATTCTTCTAGTGTGTTTTTTATGTCTTCTTGAATCATAATACATCAACTTATGCCCAAGTTAAGAATGCATGTGTTCAATTTTTCACAAAGTAAGTTTGGGAACAAATTCTAATATTTTCCTCTTTCAGAATTTAATAACCTTTTTAGGTCACATTTTAAACTAAATGTAAGATCAAAAATAATTATATATATATATATATATATATATATATATATATATAAAATCATATTTCTCCAAAGATAGAAGATGAGATATGGAATTAACTGTTGATTATAAAGCTAACAGGAACAGAGAAATAACATGAATTTAAGGTTTGGACTTGTAGTAAGGACTTTTGATCCACACTGTATAAGATTTCATTAATTTTTCTATCTACTTTATAGTTTTATATCTTAAGAAACAGGGATAAGTTGGTATTATAGCCTCCTGTATCCTGAACCTTCACCCACCCTGTTCTGAAAGATATCTGTATTCCCCCCTGAACACCCACGCTCCAGTGTCATCCCCTTCCCCATGTCCTGCCTTTTTGTGTTTATAACCCCCGCGTGAATGAGTAAAAATTACAATTTGAAAAAAATAAATAAATTATAAAAAAGGAAACAAGGATAAATTCTACACAATGAAAGTACTTAGTGTTTAATATAGAATCTGATGTTTGTCACAGAAAGGGATTTGCATATTCCTGTCAATTTTAATTTCTCTCAAGTCCTAATTCAGGTTTAGTAGTAAATGACTAGTATTTCTTACCTTGTTCTCTAAAGATGAGAGTATCTTTAAACTGTATGTTTATTTTACTCTGCAATACTGCCTTTATACATTTTTAAATATATAACTACTTTCTTAGTGACTTTAGAAAACTTATTTTGGATTTAGGCAATCACATACACATATTCAACCTCTTCTCTCACACTCTCCCCTTGATCTTTGTGTAATTACAAACAAATGTTTATAAAGAGAAAAGTTTGATATATTCTTCCAACTTATTTTTAGACAACAGATGACTTACATGATCCAAAAAGTTTAGATAAAATATTGACCATATTAAATATTAATTATATTATATATGCTATAAAATATATCATGAAATTATGTAGTAAAATCTTTCCTAATATGCATTTGTAAAAGTAATTTTATAGAAATATGAAAATGTATTAAGTGCACAAAATATACAGAAATGTATTTAATATATTTTAACTAGTAGATATTTATAATTTATTTCTAATATAAACATTACTAAATTTACATATTATATACTATATCTGAATAATACATATATATATATTTTAATATTTCTAATTCTAAATTTTGAGCATTCAACCTTACAATGCTTACATCTTTTTAACTAAATTAAGTTTTTTTATTTGGTCACATAATTCCTGCTGTAAACGTTTCAGGAATAAGGAAGAATTGGTGTAAAGCAAATAACAGGCTCAAAAAAAGTGCCCCAGTATGTCAAAAGGGAGGAAGTGAGTTAAGAAAATAAAGTCAAGTCTGCCAGCTACATTTTTATATTTCCAGTAAACAACTCCTTCACAGGCTGGAACTCACTAAATGTTTTACATGAGGGACAGAAACCACTAGAAGTTTGAGAATGGAGTAATTATGTAAGATCTTTGACAAGAGAACCTTAAGGGATTGCACAATGTCTTGATGGAAAACTAGCTCTGGAAGTAGTGGAGTCAGATAAAGTCATAAACTAAATAGAAACAGTGTTACACTACTGATAATATCTTGCTTTACATCATCACTGTAAACTGGAAAGCTTACAAACAAAAATTCACTTCTCAAACATTTGGAGGCTGGCAATTCAGTTTCAAATTACTGACACATGCAATGTTTGGAGAGAGCTGCTTGCTCACTCACAGATGGAGGCCTCACGTGATGATCTCACATAATGGGAGCAGTATGGGTAGGAAGTACTCTTAGACCTCTCAAATGAGAAACTAATCACTCAGATATTTGTAGCTTATGACCTCTTCACCTTCCGAAGGTCTCATGTGGAGTACTGGAAGCTAAAACTATAGCATATTGGATGGAAAATAAAACATCATAGATATAGTGAATTAAAAATCATAAAATGTGATTATTGTCTTATGTCATGGTCACAAGGCCCCTAAACAAGAAGTTAGATGTGTTAGTGAACTGACTTGAGGGTGAATATCAATAGTTCAGAGGGCAGATTCTGCGCTGTTGGCCTTAACTGGAAGAAGGAAGTGAAGTATCAATGTGATAGGACACTGAAACATCTGTGATTAAGATTATATCCTAGAACCTCCTAAAAGAATACAACTCATTAGATCCACTCCAGGTGTATCATTCAGATTTCTAACAGAACATAATTGTGTTGTTTTAAGACATTAAGCTCTCTTTATACATCTCATCATCAAAGGAAAAAGTGTAATTGTAATTCAAATGATTGAGTAGTGAATAGGGCCAGAGTTCCAGTTGATCATTAAGAAAATATTTGTTGAACACATTAGTCTAATTATTGGCCTTCAGTGAAAGAGATAATGAGCATCTGGTTATAAGAGTTTGACAACAAACAAAGCATCACCACAAATTGTGAGACATATGGTGGATCCAGAAGGTCAGAAAAAGGTCACATTGATCTGCAGGTAGGTGATCTTCTCTGTTGAAGACACAGAGTCCTGAGATATGTACAGCAACCATGTAAAGTAGTGCTTCTTAAACTTCCTAATTCTTTGACCCTTTAATAAATTCCTCATGTTGTAGCACCACTAACCATAAATTATTTTTGTTGCTACTTCATAACTGTAATTTTGTTAGTTGTAATTGTACTAAAAAATTCTGTGAAAGACTTCTCCTGTGAAAGGGTTGTTTATAACTGCTGGCATAAAGAAAGAGTATTACAAGTTAAAAAGTAGTGTAGAGAACACAAGAAGAAATAAAGCACACCAAATAAGCAGATTGCAATTTCTTGAATGTAAATTACCTTGAAGGTAGTAATCTAAGGTAAGACAAGAGAATGTATTAGTGATATTAGTGCTTGTATGTTACCTATATTTTGTGTTAGAGGAGATAGGAATTTAGTCAAGTCTTTACAGGAGTGAAAAATGAAATTTGATTTTTGTACCAGAGAGAGGAAAGTCTCAGTCATTCTGGGACCTAGGAAAGCCAAATTCAAGGCTATAGTATTTGTGCTACTCAGGCATAATAAAAGTATGCATTAAAACAGTGGTGATAAAAATTATGGAAAGGGACAACTGTGGAATGAACAGGAATTATTGGAAGGTAGTGATAAATTGGAAGTGATAAATGGTAGAAAATAATACAGTTTGTGGGGTGGGGATATGATCATAATTACTTTTACTCCATTTTTGAAGTCAAATTAAAATGTAGTGGATTTATTTTGGTGTTATTTAGTTATATAAATGCATAATTGGTGTGCAATAAAGCATGCAAAATTATTCTATATAATTAGATTGACTTGAGTAAGGCATACTCTCTAAGACCATCAATACTCACAAGGTAGTAGATACCTCTAACATCTCCAAAAGTTCCTTCCTGCCTCTTTTTTTTATTGATGCAATAAAAATTTTAATATGAAGTTCTCTTCCTTAATAGAACTTTAAATTCATAATATACACTACATACTATAATATTGACTTTAGTAAGTACTGTGGTATAGAATGGATCTTTGTAATTAAAATATTCATTGTGTTATGCTGTTTGAACCAGTCACTGCATATCCAAATGTCGATTCTTCATAAGCAATTATGTGTAGGTGTCCAAATGTTTATAAATATATCATGAAAGTTGTAGAAGAAAATTTGTTATAAAAATAAAATTTGATATAATTTTTAAAACTTACATATTATGAAGGGATCCAGAGGAGAAAACAAAGTATCTCTACATTCATCACATGGAGAAGTATGGGAATGTACTAAGGAAAATAATATCTAGAAAGAGGACTATAATGTAACATAAAAGATATTGAGAATTTCACTATGTAAAGAATAGTGAAAGGTACAAACTATATAAGTAGCACGAGAATCCATAAGCTCTGAGGAACTGAACGTTTTTCTTATGCTTATTTTGAAGTTTGATATAAGTAAAATTCATAAGGCCAATGGCTAAACTGTAAACCAGAAAGGTAGGTAATCTGCTCCACAGAAATATCATTAAAGTGGAAATAATTTCGCTAGAGTTGATCACACACAACATGATCAAGGTACTTTGTTCCCTTTTAATTGTGATTAATTATGGGGACACTTTAAAGAGATTAATATAAAATAATCAGCAGCATAACAAATTCAGAAGCAGTAAAGAAATTAAGTCCTCAGAAGAGAAAGGGAAAGTAAACACGGCAATACTACAATCAGCTAGATGAGCGCAGCTTCACTATTTGAAAATAGAGACAAGGAGATGGGATGGTTGCTTCTGATGGATCATGGTCAGAAGTAGAGATTTTCAGTTTTCTCTGAAGGTGGAATAAGATCACCTATGCTGATGAAGGTTGTAGGGTAAGAGCTAGAGTCTTATTGAGATCAAAGGAAGATTTAAAGTTAATTATGAAGGGATTATCCAATGACAAAATTATCCTATGTGGATGTAGTTAAAAGTGGTGTTGGTGCAACAACGGATGGAGTTGAAGAAAACATCTGATAATTTAACTGTTAAAAAAGAGGAAGTAGCTGCTAAGATTAGTTCAAGGTTGCAGTTCTGTGGAACTGTCTATATCAGGATAAGATTCTACTATAAGACAGGAGTAACTAAAACTACAGTGAAAAAACTACACAGATCAAGAACATAAGATGTTTAAAAGTTTCTGGAAAGAATTTGAATGCTGACACAGTTACAAAAGACTCAAGTTTTTGCCCCTTATAGGGACTGATTCTCAAAAGACCATCATCAGTATGATCTGTGCAAAGTCTACTCAATTCCATTGACAGGAATTTCAAACACAGAAACTGGTTACTGGATGCATGAGGTTGTCTTCACATACCTGTTTTAGACATCACAGATTTGTCTTTTGGTTAATGAGGCTATATCTGAACAAATATGGTCTGCCAGGAGCCATCTAGCAAAAGCTAAAGGCAAATAAGTAAGTTTTCTGGAGATGGTTCACCCGTTCGCATGGCCTATGATGGGTGATCTCTGAGAAGAGGGAGGCTTCTTCCTGAGTCTTACTATTGATATGCCTTTTCCTATTACTATTGTATAGTCTAATGATTCCTGGGCAATACCCAAACCAATTGGACAGATTTCCTGCATAAAAATGAACTTTCATGAATACATGCAGTTTAGAAGAATTAATGATTTTATAGAATTCCTTATTTGATTTAAATAATTTTAGGAAGAAAGTTTTAAAAGATGGTTGTTTTGAATAAAGTTAGAATGAAGAATAGAATGTCCCTACTCCTCATAAGATAGTAAGGAAAGGTTACATAATAAGGAATAAAATGAGCTTTTATAACTGCACTAAAAAGAGAAATAGGGTTGGGGCAATTTGTGATTGAGGAAAAACATTCACTCTAGATCAGATTCAAAGATCCAGATGTGCACTATGATAAAATGAGGCCATGTAAAACTGTTGCTTTGAATTTATAATGAACTTATATAATAAACACTGCTGTGATCTTAATATCAACATTCTTCTATAACCTCCTCCCCCAATTTATGTAATATTTTATCTATCAGGTAATATTCTAAAGAACTTTTTGTCTAAACTTCTATAAAAAGGCCTGAAAAAAGAAATAGGGTGGTATGTTTGGGGATCTGCCCATCCATCCAAATGTGTATATATATATATGTCTGTTTGTCTATATGTATGTATACACATATGTATATATATGCGTGTTAACTTGTTGTGCTGATGAGACAAGTGATTGTACCTGACCAGAGTGTGTGTGTATATGAATGTATGAGTGTGTATATGTCTGTACATATCGCCTGCATAAAAGATTTTCTTTCTGTGTGCGTGTGTTTCTTTTTCTCTAGCTTACAGAGAGGTAACAAAACTCTTAGTTCTTTGCTAATTAGTAAGGAAGTAAAAGTAAAAGAAGGAAGCATACCCCCCAAACTAATTTCTTCACTTTACTTAATGCCCCACTGCTAAAGAGCCAGAAGCCAGAGGTTTCTGGGCACATAATAGTTAAGAGTTAAGAAAGGTAAACATTACAGAATGTAGGCAACTTTTTACCTTGCAAAACTAAGTTTGTGCCACCTGAAAAGCTCCAACACTACCTTGTATTGCTGCCTTCCAGAGAAAACTGGTGCCAGGCAGGCTCATGGCAATGGTCTTAATGTTTACATGTGGAAGAAAATGAATTGGGATATTTAGCTGAAAGAAAAGAGATGGAAGTGGAAAAATATGTATATATTCTTAGGTATTAACTGGCAAAATATGGCCTTAATTGGATATATTGCCTATAGCTGAAAGGGAAAGACAGTACCATGAGAGGAGAATTACACTTGTACATGTCTAAGCATGTTGATAAAAATTTTAGCAATTATTTTGGTTTTATTTAAATGTGTTAATTGATGAATTCTTGAACTTAAATGTTTCAACCAATCTGTTGAATATTGGTGAGTAGTATACTATTTATTCTCTTCAAACTGTATTGTGAAATGGGTCCACTGATGAGGTTTTGAACTTAAATATTTGAAGCAGGCTGATGAATATCAGTGAGTAGTATATTACTTATTCTCTTCAGAACTATAATCAGAAATTAATACAAAGTGAACTAGAAATCCTTTAAAAGTTTATGTGTGTGTATGTGCATGCATGGATGCATATGTGTGTGTGTGTGTGTATGTTTCTACAGTGCCTGTATGTATGTGCATATTTGTATGTGGGAGCACACAACTATGTTTATGTATATGTGTGGATGCCAGTGGTGTCTTCCTCATGTTTATGTCTTCCTGTATTTTTTAACCACTTTAATTTTCAGACAATTTTCTTTCCTATATTCTAATTTTTCTTTTACACACTTTATCCTTTCCACACGGCTTTCTTTCTACTTTCATATATATACAGACAGGTGACAGATAGGCAGAGTGACAGATATATGATAGATTTTGCATATGAGAGAAATTGTGATACTTACTTTCTGAGTCTGCCTTATTTTACTAACCAAAGGGGTTCCCATTTTCCTGAAAATGTATATTTTCCTTCTTTATGGCTGAATAAGACACTTTTCTGTGCATTTATCACATTTTCATTCATATGTTTACTGGCATTTACACTGGTTCTATATCTTCACTGTTCTAATAGTTGCACAATAAATACAGATGTGAAAGCTTCTGTTAGCATACTGACTTACACTCATTTGGCATACATACTACAAAACTGAACTAGTGCTGAGTTTTATTTAGCAAATGTTGAGTGGATTATTTGAAATGTGTGTAATTCTTTACCTCCTTCAGCTGTCTTATTGCTCTAGTAAAATTTCAGATATTACATTGAATAAATATGGAGGGAACAGAAAAGTTCTTGTTCCAGATTTTAGTGGAATCACTTCGAGTTTCTGCCCATTTAATTTGATGTGGCCTATGAATTTTCTCTAAATTGCCTTTATATGTTCAAGCATGTTCTTTATATCCTTAAATCTCTCTAAAACTTTTATCACGAAGAAGTGTTTGATTTTGGCAAAAGCTTTTCAGCATCTAATGAGATGATCATCTGGTTTTTATTTTTCTTTCAGTTTATTTATATGGTGTATTTCATTTATTGATTTCCATATGTTATATCATCTCTGTATCTCTGTGATGAAGCCTACTTGATCATAATGGAAGTTCTTTTTAAAATGTTCTTGGATTTGTTTTGCAAGTGTTTTAGTAAGTATTTTTCATCTGTTTTCAAGAAAGGAATTGGACTGTAGTTCTCTTTATTTCCTGAGTCTTTGTGTGGTTTAAGTATCAGGGTAACTGTGGCTTCATAAGATGAATTTGGTAATGTTTATTCTGATTCTCTTTTGTGGAATTATTTGGAGAGTATTGGCAAAACTGTCCTTTGAAATGTGCTAGAATTATTTGCTAAAACCATTGGACCCTAGACCTTTTTGTTTGTGAACATCAGAAAGGCTACTTGTAGCAGATGGAAGCAGGTACAGAGACCCAGAGCCAGAATTCACTGCAGATAGAGAATATAGATTGGAAATCTCCATTGAGCCAGTCACTTCAGAGATTGTGGAAGCTCATAGAAAAGGGAGAAGAAAGACTAGAAATCAGATGGGATAGAGAAAATGGCCCACCAAATCAACTAAACAGAGATCACATGGGCCCAAAGAGTCTGAATAGCAAGCATGGTATCTGCAAGTGTCAATATCAGGTCCTCTGAGTGTATGTTATTACTATGAGCTTGATATTTTTATGGGATTCCTAACAGTTATAGAAAGTGTACTTCTGACTCCTTTACCTGATATTGAATCTCTTTCCTACTATTGGATTGTCTTGTCTAGCCAATATCTTATTGTAATTTGTTATGTTCTGTTTGTCTGTATCTCTTGGAGGCCTGCACTTTTCTGAAAAGGAAATGGAGGGCAAGTGGTTCTGGTAAAAGAGAGGGGAGTTGAGGGGGAAAAGAGTTAGAAAAAGTGAAGAGAGCAGAAACTGGTAGGGATGTATTGTATGAGAGAAGAAACTACTAAATATAATTAAAACTTATCATATATCATATAATATATATGTATATATACATATATATACATATACACATACACATATATACATATATATATGTTAAGAAGTTTCTGCTCTCTTCACTTTTTTATTATATCACATAATATATATATTTATATAATATATATAAATAAGTTATATAATAAGTTTTAATTATATATATAGTAGTTTCTTCTCTCATACTATATAACTTATTTTTATATATTATATAAATATATATATTATACTATATATAATAAGTTTTAATTATATATATAGTAGTTTCTTCTCTCATACAATACATATATACATATATATACAATACTATATATCTATCATCTATCTATCTATCTATCTATCTATCATCTATCATCTATCTATCTATCTACCTATAATAAAATGTCTAAAACTAATTTCTGGTTTCTTTCTGGAGACATGAAGTTTTTGGAAATAATGATTAGCATATAGAAAGATCTTTTCCACTCCAGGGAGTCCATGTTAGCCAAATTGTTAGAACAATTGAAAAATGATTCAGTATAATATTAATGGAATTTAACTTAAACAAAACACAGACACATGTGTATAAAATTTCTTTGTATGTTAATTTTCCCATTGGTACTCTTAAGCTCTTTAGAGACAGGGCTGTTCTGTGCACGTATTTTTTTGTCAATGATATTTAAGAGAGTACCTTACAGATAGTAGAGGTTCGTTAACTATGTCTTCAGCTAAAGCAATCAATGTCCTATTCTTTGTTTACTATAATAGTATGTGGGTGGAAAATGTAGTAAAATCAATTCAGTAAAGAACATTCCATGTTTTATAAGTTGAAGAATAAGGGCGAAGAATCCCACTGCCACTCAAACACATATGAGTAAAAGATACTTTGTATAACAGTGTCTGTGGTGAACTATATAGCCATGTGACTTCATGTTATCTATGATGGACACATTTGTTTACTCTTCTCTAGCTAACTAGTGCCCATTATTCAAAATGCAACATCTCTTCTGTTCTCAGAGCCTGGACCCCAGGGAACAGCAGGAAATGTAAGTGCATTTTAGAATACAAACAGTATTTTAAAATATATTATTTCTTTCATCTCTTCCTGTAATGCATACAAATGCTTCTTCAGTTTTATTGAAGAAACTGCTCCGATTTTTTCAATATAGACTGTTTTTCCTTAAGGCCACTGACTGAGAGAAATGTTATAAATATTTTATGACTTTTCTTTGTAGCACATTAATGCAATGCTTTTTGTATCAATTGAGTTGTATTAATATATTTTTGCAGTTATTTAAATTTTTTCTTATTTTTTTTCAAATTCACTTAGCCTTGGCTTTTTTTTCCTGAGTCTTATTTTATAATCATTTTTAAAAATGTATTACATTATTTTATTTATTTACATTCCAAATGCTGCACCAGTTCCTGGTCTCTCTTCACAGAGTTCTTCATGCCTCCCCACTCCCCTTTGTCTCTGAGAGGGTGCTCCCCTACCCAACCATCCTCCTCCTCCTCATGCATCCACTCACCATCACCTCACCTCCTCCCAGCATCCTCCTTCCCTGGATCATCAAGTATCAACAGAATTAGGCACATCCTCTCTCACTGAGGCCAGATAAGTCAGTCCTCTGCCACATATATGCCAGGGGCCAGTCCTGCCAATGTATGCTCTTTGGTTGGTAGCTTAGTCTCTGGGAGCTCTGAAAGATTCTTGTTAGTTGATACTGTTCTTCCTATGGGGTCGTCATCCCCTTCAGCTCCTTCAATTCTTCCTCTAACTCTTCCATAGGGGTCCCCAACCTCAGTCCAATGATTGGCTGTAAGTAACTACATCTCTCAGTCAGCTGCTGGTAAGGCCTCTCAGAGGACAGCCATGGTAGGCTTCTATCTGCAATCACAACAAACATGGCATGAAAAATAGTTGATTCAGGGTTTGGTGCCTGCCCGTGGGATGGATCTCAAGTTAGGCCAGTAATTGGATGGCCTTTTTCTAGTTTCTGCTTCATTTTTGTCCCTGTATTTCCTTTAGACAGCAACAATTCTGGGTCATAAAATTTGAAGATAGGTGGCTGGATGACACCATCTGTCCACTGGGGACCATGTCTGTCTACTGGAGATGGTCTCTTCTGATTCATATCTAAAATAGACTTTGAGAAATTTCAAGATTTAGGGTTTTTTTTTGAAAATTTCATACATGTATACAATGAAATGTGATCATTTATACCCGTCAGTCTCACCCTTCAAAATCTCTGGTATACTTTCTAACTAGCCTCCATCCCAAATTCATGTCTTTACTTTCTGGCAACTCACTAAGCACAGTTAGTGCTGCCCATGTGTGCTCCAGTGCAGGGCCATTCATTGTAGTGTATGAAACATTCTTGAAGCAAAAGTGAAAGCCATGAAACAGCAAAAGGTCCTTGGAGGTGGAGACATGTTAGGGTGTAGTGACAATAGATTATAGTTAAAATAAAAATAGTGAATTCAGAGTAATGATATTCTGCTATGCTTGCAGACATGAGCCTAGCTTAACTGTCCTCTTTCTAAGAGGCTTCAGCTAGCAGCTTATAGAAACAGATGAAGCAATTCACAGCCAAATTTTAAACAGAGCTCAGGGAGTTTTATGGAAGAGTGGAGAAAAAGATTGAGAGACCCCAGAGGGGTCAAGGATACCACAATAATATGTGCAGAGTCAACTAACCTGGGCCCATGTGGGCTCACAGAAACAGAACCACCAACAAGATGTACAGCTTGGTCTTCATGTGCAGTCCCTAACAATTAGAGCATGGTCTGTCTCTGACTCTGTTGCTTGTCTCTGGATCCCTCCCCCAGCTGTGCTGCCTTGTTTGGTTTCAACAGGAGAGGATAGGGCTAGTTCTGCTGGAACTTGATGTCCCAGGGCTGGCTGTTACACATGGGGACTCTTCCTTTCTCTGAGGAGAAGGCAAGTGAGAAATTGTGTATGTGTAGGGTATGTGTTTGTGTGGAGCTGGAAGAAGAGGAGGATAGTAGTAAACTGGGGACAGAAAAGCAAAGAAGGGAGGGACCTGGAAGTGTAGGGAGAACTGAAGGTGAAGAGAGGACAAGCTCAACAAAAGGGGTGTGAAAATCCATACTGAAGCCTACTATCTCACAACCCAACATTGCAAAAGGATGTGGAGAGATGGTAAAACATATTTAAGGTGAACATAATGATAAAATACTGAGGGTTATAGGACCAAGCATGAATATAGACAGATAATGAGGAGGAAAGGAGTTACTGAGTTTGTTTGTAAATGTCTTGAGTATCTCATTTTCTCTTCATTGGGTAAAATGGTAAAGACAGGGAGTTATGGTATGAATCTGTTGTAGCAAAAGTGATATTTGTATTAATCTGAAAAAATATTCACATACATATTCTAAAATTAAATATCCCAAATATTTCCTATTTTGGAATAAAAGTACATTTGTGACAAATATTTATATGCATTGGATGTATTTTCTTAACTAAATAATTAATCAGGAATTTCACATGCTGATGAGAGCCATTTGACTTTCATACTTCACCTGTGGGTATCAAGCTTTAAGCTACTGATTTTATATTGAGACACAGCTTTTAATCTCCATGTTTTTGAAAAGCATCTAACTTTCTACATTACACTGGGCTTCCAAAGTAGTTCACTTTCTAAAGGTTAATACATTTGGTTCTGATGAAATTTCAACAAATGAAATAATTATAAGTATATAATAAGCCAGAATGTTAGGATATGTAATTTTAAATACATATTTTTATTGAATAGATACCTAATGAGTCCTATTCTGCAGAATAAATACTTTCCCTGTGTAGCTACATAAAGTGTAGATGAAAATGACAATTTGAATATGAATGATTTCTTTATTTTCCTGTTAATTGATAATCAATGCCCCAAATCTATCTTTTGTGTTTTCCAGATACCCTGCACTAATCCTTTCAAATTGTCCTTTTCCTGTCTTCTGTGAGTAGTGGAGTATCTGTCTGATTGTATTTAATTAATTTAAAACTCTTTGTTCATTCTCTACATAATTATTTCCATCAACATTTCTTAATTTATATTCAGAAGATGAGAGAGGAATATAATTTTCATATGCTTGATTTCCTGCATTTGATTTGGAAAGAAACAATGAAATTTATTCTTCACTGGTTTTTCAAATATACTGTTCCAGCTTTGGTTATTTCAGAAGATGAGTGTGTTTCTAAGGGAATAACAGGAAAATTATTCTGTTTTCTATTATTCAAAAATATTTTTCTCTAGTTATCTGAATAGCTATATAAAAGTAGATGCTTGGTCTGGGATATGCAAGTAAAATTGCATATAGAAGACTTTTATATGTAGAAATGGAATATTGAACATCTATGTTTACTTACCATCAAATATAACATTTTTATTAATTAACAAAAAACCTTTTGAATTATTAACATGAGAAAATTTTACCTGGCTTACAAAAACTTGGAAAAGCCTACTAAATAAAAGTCTACTAGTACCTTGCATACAATACAACAATATAGTCGGAGTAACAGCCCCGTGGTATTCAAGTCTTAATATCAGAAACCTGTCAATATTCTATCTAGATGGTTAAAAGCACTTTCATACATGAGGGTTTCCAAAATAAGGCTCTTCAAGTGACAACTATCCCAATTTATGCAGATTATCCTGATGTAATTATGACAGTTTGTACAATTACTGGGCAGGGTGATCATAGTTACTAAAATACGTAGTAATAGAAGCAAGTAATGGTCATGAATGCACATGAACATGCAGAACTGAGAGACTGGACCCCCAGAAGAATAACTGTTCTGCTTCCTTGGCTATCTTGTCATCATGTGCCGTTGGGAGTGTTTTGAGGATCCGTTCTTCAGAAATGGGTAATAATGCACTTATTTAGTTTTTAAGACATTACATTTGTGGTTTGTTAAAATAACTCTTGGGAAATTTTTAGATGGCAAATTTGTATATAAATGTCTCTAGATAGATGACTAAATTTATCTTAGCTTATAGAAAAAGTACATAGGCATAAAACAAGTTTACTCACAAGAATACATTAGTAGCCCTCGCTTGGTCCCTTTTGTTGGAGCAGACTGCTAGCTGGTCTGCTCCAGTGAAGACATCATATCACCATATCATGACCCATACTAGAAGAACCACTGTACTCAGAGCAGTGGGTAACAACCGTCCCCCATAACCCTATGCCCCAGAGCTACAGATGAGAGCATGAGGCACTCAAGACCCATCAATCACCAAAAATACCATACTCCCAAATACCACTCCCCTTCTGCTCCTTTCTTCGTCCTTTATGCTGGGGCAGACTCCAAGCTGATCTGCATTCCTGAAGACACTATATTCTGACCCATGCTATAGGAACCCTTGTACTTAGAGCAGCAGAGGAACCACTATACACAGAGCAACAGAGGATCCACTGCACTCAGAACAATTGAGGAAGCTAGAATCCCAGGAGCTCTAACATGCTCAGGATCATAGCTCTGCACCCAATCCCACAACACCCAGAGGAAGCTGAACTCCCAGGAGCTCTAACATGCACAGGATCATAGGATTTCAAGATTCCAGAGGCAGCCTGAGTCCTAGGATCTCTTTCACCCAGGATCTCAGGATCACAGGATCACAGAGACAGCTGGACTCTGAGGAGTTCTGACACAGCAAGATAACAGGAGAAACAGGCTCCAGTCAGAGACAGTGTGTGCAGGTAGCACTAGAGATAACCAGATGGTGAAATGTAAGCACAAGAACATAAGAAACAGAAACCAAGGTTACATGGCATCATCAGAACCCAGTTCTCCAACCATAGCAAGTCCTGGATGCCCCATCACACCGGGAAAGCAAGATTCAAATTTAATATCACTTCTCATGATGATGACAGAGGACTTCAAGAAGGACATAAATAACTCCCTTAAAGAAATACAGGAGAAAACAGGTAAACAGGTAGAAGCCTTTAAAGGGGAAAAACACCAAAATCCCTTAAAGAATTACAAGAAAACACAACCAAACAGGTGAAGGCATTAAACAAAACCATCCAGGAACTAAAAATGGAAGTAGAAACAATAAATAAATCACAAAGGGAGACTACCCTGGAGATAGGAGACCTAGGAAAGAGATCAGGAGTCACAGACACAAGCATCACCAACAGAATACAAGAGATAGAAGAGAGAATCTCATGTGCAGAAGATGCCATGGAAAACATTGACACAATTGTCAAAGAAAATTCAAAATGCAAAACGCTCCTAACCCAAAATATCCAGGAATTGCAGGACACAATGAGAAGACCAAACTTAAGGATAATATGTATAGATGAGAGTGAAGAACCCCAACATAAAAGGCCAGTAAATGTCTTCAACAAAATTATAGAAGAAAACTTCCCTAATCTATAGAAAGAGATGCCTATGAACATACAAGAAGCCTACAGATCTCCAAATAGATTGGACCAGAAAAGAAATTCCTCCCATCACATAATAATCAAAACATCAAATGCACAAACCAAAGAAAGAATATTAAAAGCATTAAGGGTAAAAGGTCAAGTAAATATAAAGGCAGACCTGTAGAATTACATGAGACCTCTCACCAGAGACTATAAAAGCCAAATGATTCTAGACTGGTATCATACAGATTGCAAGAGAACACAAATACCAGCCCAGGCTACTATACTCAGCAAAAGTCTCAATTACTATAGATGGAGAAAACAAGATATTCCATGACAAAATCAAATTTACACAATATCTTTCCACAAATCCAGCCTACAAAGGATAATAGATGGAAAACTCCAACTCAAAGAGGGAAACAACAACCTAGAAAAAGGAAGAAAATAGTCTTTTTTCAATAAACCCAAAAGAAGATAGGCACACAAACATAATTCCACCTATAGTAACAATAATAACAAGAAGCAACAATCACTTTTCCTTAATATCTCTTAAAATCAATGGACTCAATTCCCCAATAAAAGCAAATACATTAACGGAGTGGATATGTGTTGGGAGCCAACTCTTAGCAGAAAGCAGCTATCATCTTTGCAGCCATCTCGAGCCATATACCCTGACAAGAGACTTGTTTTCAACAGCCCACAACAGCTGAACACACTCTGATAAACATCTTGCTTTTCTCACATATCTTGTTTTGCTGTTTAGTGCTGCCAGCAGCTAGGCGCACATGGTCTCCACACTGCTAGCTAGGCGCATGTGATATCCACGCTGCAAGTAACTTGACGTAGTGCCTTTGGCTGTGCTTGTTCACGAGAGCAAGGCTCCTGGTAAAGTGTATAAATACCCAGAATTTCCTTTCAATAAAGAGAGACTTGATCAGACCCTCTGTCTTGTCTGCATTCTTCACATCTTTCGCTCCTATATCCCCATTCTATCTCTTGCTAGACCCTGACCCGCAGACTGGAGCAGCAGCTGGGGCCATTACAAAGTGGCCCCTGAATGTGGGACAGCTCAGGTGGTTACAGATATGTAAACAGGACCAAGCATTTTGCTGCATACAGGAAATGCACCTCAGTGACAAAGACAGAGACTACCTCAGATTAAAAGGCTGGAAAATAATTTTCTAAGCAAATGTTCCCAAGAAACAAGCTGGAGTAACCATTCTAAAATGGAATAAAATCGACTTTCAACAAAAAGTTATAAAAAAAGATGAGGAAGGACACTTCATAGTCATCAAAGGAAAAATCTACCAAGATGAACTCTCAATTCTGAATGTCTATGCTCCAAATGCAAGAGCACCCACATTCATAAAAGAAACCTTACTAAAGCTCAAAGCACACATTGCACCTCACACAATAAGAGTGGGGTACTTCAACACCCCACTCTCAACAATAGACAGATCATGGAAACAGAAACTAAACAGAGACACAGTGAAACTTACAGAAGATATGAACCAAATGGCTTTAATAGATATCTATAGAACAATTCACCTTAAAATGAAAGAATATACCTTTTTCTCAGAACCTCATGATACCTTCTCCAAAACTGACCATGTAATTGGTAACAAAATGGGTCTAAACACATACAAAAAAATTGAAATAATCCCTTGCATCCTATCTGATCACCACTGACTTAGGCTGGTCTTAAACAATAACAAAAAGAGTGGAAAGCCCACATAAATGTGGAAACTGAACAATGATCTACTCAATGATAACTTGGTCAAGGAAGAAATAAAGAAATTAAAGATTTTTAGAATTTAATGAAAATGAAGACTCATCATACCCAAACTTATGGGACACAATAAAAGCAGTGCCTACAAAAAGAAACTGGAGAGAGCATACAGTAGCAGTTTGACAGCACACCTGAGAGCTATAGAACAAAAAAAAAGCAAATACACTCAAGAGCAGTGTAATAAACACAGATGACAGGAAATAAACACAGAGCTGAATTCAACCTAGTAGAAACACAAAGAACTATACAAATAATCAACAAAACCAGGAGCTGGTTCTTTGAGAAAATCAACAAGATAGATAAACCATTAGCCAGACTAACCAGAGAGCCCAGTGGCAATATCCAAATTATTAAAACCTGAACTGAAAAGGGAGACATAACAACAGAAACTGCAGAAATTCAAAAAAATCATCAGATCCTACTAGGAAAGCTTATACTCAACACAATAGGAAAATCTGAAGGAAATGGACAATTTTCTAGACAGATACCAGGTACCAAAGTTAAATCAGGAGCAGATAAAGTATCTAAACAATTCCATAATCTCTACAGAAATAGCAGCAGTCATTAAAAACTCCCCACCAAAAAAACACCTCAAAAGCAGCTTGTTTTAGTGCCAAATTCTATCAGACCTTCAAGGAAGATCTAATACCAATTCTTCTCAAACTATTCCACAAAATAGAAACAGGAGGAATACTACCCAATTCGTTCTGTGAAGCCACAGTCATGCTCATAACTAAACTACACAAAGACACAACAAAGTAAGAGAACTTCAGACCAATCTCCCTTATGAATTTTGATACAAAAGTACTCAATAAAATTCTTGCAAACTGAATAGAAGTTTACACATCCAAACAATCATCCATCATAATCAAGTAGGCTTTCTCCCAGGAATGCAGGGATGGTTCAATAAATGGAAATCCATCAATATAGTCCAATACAGAAACAAATTCAAAGAATAAAAACCACATGATCATCTCACTAGATACTGAAAAAGTACTTGACAAAATTCAACATCCTTTCATGGTAAAAGTCCTAGAAAGTTCAGGAATTCAAGGACCATATCCAAACGTAGTAAAAGCAATATACAGCAAGTCAGTAGCCAACATCAAACTAAATGAAGAGAAACTTGAAGCAATCTCACTAAAATCAGGAAGTAGACAAGGCTGCCCACTCTCTCCCTACCTATTAAATATAGTACTGAATGTCCTAGACAGAGCAATTAGACAACAAAAGGAAGTCAAAGGGATAAAAATGGGAAAGGAAGAAGTTAAAATATCACTATTTTCAGATGATAAAATAGTATACTTAAGTGACCCCAAAATTCCACCAGAGAACTCCTAAACCTGATAAACAACTTCAGCAGAGTGGCTGGATATAAATTTAATTAAAAAAATCAGTAGTCTTCCTCTATTCAAAGGATAAACAGGCTGAGAAAGAAATTAAAGAAATGATTCCTTTCAGAATAGTCACAAATAATACAAAATATCTTGGTGTGAATCTAACCAAGCAAGTGAAAGATTTGAATGACAAGAACTTCAAGTCTCTGATGAAAGAAATTGAAGAAAATCTCAGAAGATGGAAAGATTTTTCCATGCTCATGGATTGGCAGGAGTAATATAATAAAAATGGCCATCTTGCCTAAAGCGATATACAGATTCAATGCAATCCCCATCAAAATCCCAACACAATTCTCCACAGAGTTAGAAAGAATAATTTGCAAATTCATTTGGACTAACAAACAACCCAGGATAGTGAAAACCATTCTCAACAATAAAATATCATCTGGGGAAATCACCATCCATGACCTCAACCTGTTCTACAGAGCAGTAGTGACAAAAAACTACATGATATTGGTACAGAGATATGCTAGAAGATGAACAGAATAGAATTGAAGACCCAGAAATATACCCACACACCTATGGTCAATTGAAGGAGCTAAAGCCATTCAGTGGAAAAAGGACAACATTTTCAACAAATGGTGCTGGTTCAACTGTAGATCAGCATGTAGAATAATGCAAATCGATCCATTCTTATCTTGTTGTACAAAGCTCAAGTCAAAATGGATAAAGGACTTTCACATAAATCCAGATACACTGTAACTAACAGAAGAGGAAGTGGGGAAGAGCCTTGAATACTTGGGAATAGGGGAAAAGTCTCTGAACAGAACAACAATGACTTATGCTCTAAAATCAAGAATTGACAAATGGTATCTCATAAAATAGCAAAGATTCTGTAAAGCAAAGGACACTGTCAATAGGATAAAAAGGTAACCAAGTGATTGGGAAAAGATCTTTACCAATCTTACATCCCATAGATGGGTAATATTCAATATATAAAAAAACTCAAGAAATTAGACTCCGGACAATCAAATAACCTTATTAAAAAATGGGGTACAGCGTTAAACAAAGAATTTTCAACTGAGAAAATTCAAATGGCCGAGAAGCACCTAAAGAAATGGTCAACATCTTTACTCATCAGGGAAATGCAAATCAAAACAACCCTGAGATTCTACCTCACACCAGTCAGAATGGCTAAGATAAAAAACTCAGGTGATAGCAGATGCTGGCAAGGATATGGAGAAAGTGGAACACTTCTCTATTGTTGATGGTATTGCAATCTGATGAAACCACTCTGGAAATCAGTCTGGCATTTCCTCAGAAAATTGAATATAGCATTACCTGAGGACCCAGCTATACCATTCATGGATATATGCTCAAAAGATGCTGTAAAACATACAACAAAGACACATGCTCCACTGTGTTCATAGCAGCCTTATTTATAATAGTCCGAAGATGGAAAGATCCCAGATGTCCTTCAACAGAGGAATGAATACAGAAAATGTACATTTACATTTACATAAATGGAGTATTACTTAGCTATTAAAAACAATGAATTCATGAGATTCTTAGGCAAATGGACAGAACTAGAAAATATTATCCTGAGTAAGGTAACCCAATCACAAAAGAACATATATGGATTACACTCATTGATAAATGAATATTAGACAAAAAACTTGAAATACCCAAGATACAATTCACAGACCACATGAAGCTCATGTAGAAGAAAGACCAAAGTCTTGGGTCTTTCTTAGAAGGGTTAAGAAAATACTCATGAGAGCAAATATGGAGACAAAGTGTGGAACAGAAACTGAAGGAGGGGCTGTTTAGGTACTTCTTCACCTGGGTATCCATCCCATGTGCAGTCTCCAAATGCAAACACTGTTGTGGATGCCAGGAAGTGCATGCTGACAGGTGCCTGATATAGCTGTCTTGTTAGAGGCTCTGCCAGAATCTGATGTATACATAGGTGGATACTTGCAGCTAGCAATTGAACTGATCATGGGGTCCCCAGTGGAGGAGTTAGAAACAATTCTGATGTAGCCGAAGGGGTATGTCGTCCCACGGAGAGACCAACAATACCAACAAACCAAAGCTCCCAGGGTCTAAACCCACTAGCCTAGGAGCACATAGGGAGTGATCCATGTCTTCAGCTGTATATATAGTGGGGAATGGCCTTGTGGAGCATAGGTGGAAGAGGAGGTCCTTGGCCCAGTGAATGCTGGATGCTCTAGTGTGGGCAAATTGGTGGGCAGGGAGGTGGGAGTGGGTGGATGGGTAGGGGCACACCCTCACATATTCAGGAGGAGGGGTGATGGGATAGGGGTTTTCTGGGGTGGGGGTAAAGAGGATAACCTTTGAAATGTAAATAAATAAAATATCCAATAAAAAAAAGAAAGGTAAAAATAAGATTGCATTAGTAATCATTTACTTAAAACTAAAAAATTTGAAACTAGATTTCTTATAGTCAACTATATTTGTAATATGTTTTCAAACATGGATTTGAAAAGATAACTAATAACTGAAGCAAAGTAACTGTAATTATTTAATTTAGACCATATCTTTCAAATTTTTGTAAATTAAGCCTTAGTAAACATGTATATTTGTAAGTTGGGAGGACAGGGAAATGTGGAGAGGGATGTAGTGGGGATGTTTATGAAATTAAGAGAAAGGAGGGGGAGAGAGACAGAGAGAGACAGAGACAGAGACAGAGAGATAAATCTGAGCTTTCTAGCTCCTGAATTGGCAAATAGAAAGCTAGAAGGATAGCCACTTTTCTTACAATGAAAACTCTTGTAAAAGTAATGATTTGGTCATAAAATCAGAGGTTTTGAAGTTTAAAAGCAATTACAGTAGTTTGACATTTATGGAACTCTTAACTTCTTTTTCACATATAACTAAACATTTATCTAGCCTAGCCATATTCTAAAGTCATCAAGCATCTTAGCAAATTTAACAGAAAGGACATCATACAAGTCTGTTCTCAAATCTTAAATGAATAAAATTAGAAATTAATAACAAGGAAGATAAGTGACATTATAACAATTCAAAGTTGCTAAGCAGCATATCACAAATTATCGTGGGGGTCAAAGCAAAACTTTCAGATGAAATTCGACAGTATTTGAACTAAATAGAAAAAAATAACAAAGAATCAAAACACATAGATTCACTATATGCCGTATAGATGGGAAATTATAATAGTGATTACCTGCTAGAGAGTAGGCAAGCATTAAAGCAGTGAATGCAGAGTGAACCTTATGAAAGTGGCAATGAAGAATCAACTGTAAATCCTAAAACCCAGAAACTGTTTTCCTGAAAATGGAACAATTCTCTATAAGACATGGATTACAAAAATCTTTTCAGGAATAAGCAAATAACAAGTTTGGGAGCAGAATATCCCACAACAATTGCTTTAGTAATATTTAAGAAAAGCTAATTCCAGTATCAATTTATGTGAGAAGTAAATTCTGTCAAGTACAAATGGAAGTCATTTGAGAAGTCAATTCTGCAGTTTATGTGTATGACTGGAGGTTTATATAGGAAGAGGTATATATATTTGAGTGTAAGTGTGGGGTTGGACTGTGTGTGTGTGTGTGTGTGTGTGTGTGTGTGTAAATGCTGATGGAGATCGGAGATCAAAGGGCAACCTTGGGCATCAGGGTGTCATTCCTCACATGTCAACCACTTTGATACTGAAACTGGTCTCTTACTGTCCTGTGCTTTTTGGTGAGGCAACGCTGGCTGGCTAGCAAACCTCAGCACTCTTGCCCCTAGCTAACTCTTCAGTTATAGAATTAAAACCATATCTTGCCTTATTTATGTGAATTCTAGGATCATATTCCAGTCTTTGTGCTCACCATTCAAATCACATTATTGAAAGAGCTGTCAGCCTATTCTATATATTTTCTTCAGGAATCAGAAGAAAGGTTTTCAACTCAGTTTATGTCAATGATAACTTTGATTACAAATAAAATGAAAAATGGAGTTGCAAATACAGAAAATTTCACACACAACCCTCTGAACACATATTTATAAAACACACTTAAAGGAACATCAACAGATATAATCTAACAATATATAAAAGGAATAATTTACCAAAAGCACAGTGAATCTTTCAACTCAAGGAAGGAAATCAGTACAACTCATCTAGAAAAACCCATGTCAATTGATTATAAAAAGTGTTTAGCATCATATTCTATTTTTTTGTGATATAAAGAGAACATTTCTTCAATAATTGAGGAGCAGAACATATCACTGACAACATAACAAATTAAAGAAGCAATTAAATGGTTCAAAAATATAAATGTACAGTAATAATATGTGAAAAACCATGAAAAAGCCATGAAAAACCACATTTAGGTGCTCAAAGTGACAAAATGAAGAACAACATGAGTGAGAAATTAGATTATAAACATACAAAAATCAAAGTCCTTAAGGTTGCACTAATATATATATATGAAACCAACCAACAAAATAGATAACTAACTGAACAAACAAACAAACAAACAAACAGATAGGCAAACAGACAGAGAAATGGGGGCTTTGCCATAGAGAACACATCCAATTAATATGTATTGAAGAAAAATAAGGAGCCTCCCCTTGAGATGGATCCCAGTATGGGCCTGTCACTGGACCTCCTTTCTCCCATGCTCTTTTCCCTTTTTGTTCCTGCAGTTCTTTTAGACAGGAATAAATCTGAGTAAGTTTTTGACTCTGAGATGGCAACCCCATACCACCACCTGATGCCCTATCTTTCTACTGGAATAGACTCTACAAGCTCCCTCTCCCCACTGCTGCACATTTTGTCTAAGGTCCATCCCTTTGAGTACTGAAAGTCTCTCACGTCCCAGGTCTCTGATACATTCTAAAGTGCTGGCCCTTAGGGTTTCATTCCTGTCCAACCCCCGCCCCCAATACCTAACCATGTTGCCTTTTTCCCCTCTCCCACCAATGTCCCTCCCTCCCTCTGCCTACACCAGTAATTGCTTTCTTCTCCCTCACATGTAGGATTGAAGCATATTTACCTGGGTCCTTTGGCTTGTTAACCTTGAGATCTGTGGATTGTATCCTGGGTATTTTCTACATTTTTGCCTAATATCCACTTATTAGTGGTTACATACTATGCATGTCCTTTTGGGTCTGAGTTACCTTACCCATGATAATATTTTCTAGTTCCATCCATTTGCCTACAAAACTCAGGAGGTCCTCGTTCTTAAAAGCTGAATAGTATTTCATTGTGTAAATGAACCACATTTTCTTTATTCATTCTTCTGTTGTGGAACATCTGGGTTGTTTCCACCTTCTGGCTATCACAAATAAGGCTGCTATAAACACAATGGAGCATGTGCCCCTGTGGCATTGTAAGGCATCTTTTAAGTATATGCCCAAGATAAGTATAGCTTAGATCAGGTAGATCTATTTCCAAATTTCTGATGAACCTTCAGATTGATTTCCAGAGTGGTTGTACCAGTTTGCAATCCCAGCAGCAATGGAGGAGTGTTCCTCTTTCTCCACATTTTGATCTTATGCATTCTGTAGGTTGCCTGTTTGTCTTAGTGAATATGTCCTTCTCCTTACAGAAGCATTTTAATTATAGTGGTATATTTTCATCAAAAGTTGGGAGGGGCTAAGATGGGAGAAATAAAGAGGGTAAGAGGAGGAGTAAGGAGATGAAGAGAAGGAGGAGGAGGAGGAGCAAGGGAGAGAGTTGTAGGCACCATGGATGACCATGCATGTTCCGAGAGCAGTCCTGGGTAACAATTTATATCTAGGTTAGGTAATTGGGAAACACCTCCAATTCTGTGGACGTCTTGTTATTGAGCATTACCAAATATATAAAGCCTTTGGATAATCATTAAGCATTATAGTCTCTTTTTCTACCGGGTACCGGGTAGATTGGCAGAGCCATCTCTCATGCTGGTGTCTCCTGGGTGGCAGAGCCGGTGTCTCTGGCTGCTTGAACCTGTGGTCTGAGCTGGTGGCCTGAGCTGAGCTGCGGAGAATATGTCATTGCTCATAGCCTCAGGCATAGCCTAGTCGGGAACATGGTGACTCTGTAACACAAGACAAATTGGATGCAGCCAATTTAAATATCAACCTCAATATTTAATTTATAATTTCAACTTTTTCTAGCAATTTTGGGCTCAGGGAGGATTGAACTGAAGGCAGACTACTCCTGCATGGGGCCACACTTGAATAACCAGGCCTGTTTTGAGCCTGTCTGGACCACAAGTTTGGACATGTTCCAAGGGCAAGGAGCAAGCCTGTGTCAAGATGAACCTCACCTGGATCCTCATAGCCCAGGTGGAAGTGAGGCTAAGACAACACTACTACAGAGTATTGGGGCCTAGACAGGGCGGTAGTTTGAGATGTTCACTTGTCCAGTGCAGGACAGACCATGCTGAAGATGATCCCTGCTTGGTATAATAATGCACAGGTGGAACATAGCAAACCTGAGACCACTTGAAAGATGATTCCAGACACTGGGAACCACTAAGGGGAGCAAGCAAATGGCTGAAAAATGGAAGAGAAAATAGAAGCATAAGGATGTGGGCAGAATGAAAAGAGGCAGAACTGGAGACTTAAAGGTGATGAGGGACAACCTGATGTGAGTATCCACCACATGATGTGAATAACTGGTAATGGTGTTGCCAACAAGGACTATGGTGGGTCCTCACCTATGCTAACATTGGGTTCCATGTCTGCATCCTTTGATTACATCAGAATGGGTCTGTTGCCACCAAGGGCTAGGATTGATGTCCCTAGTCTGAGCTTCTTCCCAGAGACATGTCTGAGGGCTGTGAAGAATTGTCCTCACCTCTCACCTGGGCATCCTGGAAAAGCTGGCCCTGGGGACATGAGAGCTGGAGATTTGACTCCATCCTTAGCCAGCTGTAGTACATGTGCCCGGAGGCACCATAGAGCTGGACCTCGTTTTTGGGACTTTTAGCTAAGCAACCCTGAGGGTATGAGCATGGGATAGATGGCCTTGTCACTCATCTCCACTTCAGTGGCTCCATTGAGGGAGAAATATGCTCCTCCCAACTTGCCCCTCACTATCTGCTGCAGGCAAGAAACTTGGTCCCAGGATCAGGAGAGTAAGAGAACTGTCCCTGCTCCTCACCAGCTACAGCACTTGGGAGGGTGAGCCCTGACTCTCACCTGGGCAGCATAGTAAAGCTTACCCTGGTGGCAGGCAGTTGAGCTTTCCCTGAGTTGTGAGCATGGAAGAGATGGCTCCACCACTTCTCTGCCACTAGGTGACATGAGTGAGAGAGAGAGATGTCCCCCCAAAACACACACACAGAGACACACACACACACAAGAATGAATGTGCACACACATGCATGCATACTCCTTGTCACCTATGACAGGCAAAAGACTTGGCCTGAAGATCATCATAGTTGGAGTGTTGGCCCTGTCCCTCACCTGCTATAGCACTTAGCCTGGACAGCATAGTAAAGTTTGCCCTGGTTGTGGGGGTTGTGAATTAGCTAGAACCAAGGGTGTGAGGGCAGGAGAGCCAGCCCTGATTCTTGTCTGCTGCAGGAGAGATCCCCTCCATTCCCTTTTGCCCTCACTACCTTCAGGGGGAGGGAGCTGGACCAGACAGGGTCATAGGAGCATAAGAGCTGACCCTGCACCTCACCTGAGCATCACAGGAGAGGAGGTCCTGTTGACATGGGCAAGAATAAGCCAGCCCCTAGAGTATGGAAGTGGGAGAGCTGGTACTGACATTTTCTGACTGTGACATTGAATGGGACACTCAGAGCAAGGCAGGAGAGCTCACCCTGATGCAGGATACTTACAGACTGACCAGCTTAGATACATCTCAGGCACAGATACAAGGTTTTAAATTGGCCTACCCCAACATCTACCCCCATCGATGACCTGCTGGAGTACATGAAGTGGCTTGTCCTACAGATCCAAAACTATAGGATTTCCATGGCACAGGACAACAACAGGATATCTGAGAGGAGACCCAGTGAGTCTCCTGTACTGGTAGCATAGCAGAGTCCAGAAGCCTCAAACTAAGCCAATGACTCATTTCAATGAACATTTGTAAGCAATAAAGAATGGACAAAAATGTGGGACACACTGTGACACACTACAGTTTCCACAACAAGTTTTTTGGTTTGTTTGTTTGTTTTTGTTGTTTCTTTGGAGGAAATTTTCAAGGATAGAGGGCAAGTACAGGGGAGATGAGTGGGATTGGGGTACATGTTGTGAAATTCACAAAGAACCAATACAAAGTTAAAATTTCTTTATTGTTTCAGCGGTTAAAATAATAAATAGCTATTACATAATTTAAAAAGCTTGAAGATTAATGAATAAAGCATCTTATTTGATATTTTCTGTAATATAGTATCACTCAAAATCTCCTTGAGTGAAATCCTTCAGATCTATGCCTAACTATCCCTTCTTCTTAGAAAGCTATCTTAATTCTTTTGACATCCATCTCCTTAATTTCTGGTACTTGTTCGAAGTACCTTGATATACTCACCAATATAATGTTTTGCTGAATTAATGATATTTTTTTTTACAATTTAACCATAAATATCAAAGATTTTATTTATTTTTTCTCTATATATTTGTTTTGTTCTTATTTTTCTTTATTTTTTACCCTCTGGAATCTAACAAAGTAATTCATAGCTTCCTTACATGTAGACACTATTCACACTTAATTGTTTATTAACTAAGCCTATCAAAATTATATATATTTTGCTCGAGAGACAATGACGTAGTGGTTAAGAGCACACAAGTGCTCTTGCTGAGTACCTGAGTCTGGCTCTAACTACTCACATCTGGTGGTTCATAACTGCCTGAGTCTTCAGCTTAAGAGAATATGATGCATGCTTCTAGACTTTGTGGACACCTGTACTCATGTATACATACCTACAAAGCTGCATACATAAACACAACTTAAATTCTTAGGCAAATGGATGGAACTAGAAAATATCCTGAGTGAGGTAATTTAGTCACAAAAGAACACACATGGTTTGCACTCATTAGTAAGTTGATATTAGCCCAAAAGCTTGGAATACTCAAGGTACAGTTCACAGACCATATGAAGTTCAAGAAGGAGGACCAAAATATGGATTGCTTCAGTCCTTCTTTGAAGGGGAACAAAATACTCACAGGAGATAGAGAGTGTGTGTGGGGGGATTGGGAGGAAGAGAGGATTGGGAGAGAGAAAAACTGGGGTAGGATCAGGCATGAGAGGAGACAGGGATGATATACAGAGGGTCAAGAATGTGAACAGAGGTGTGTAGCAATGGGGGATGGGGAACTGTGGGTAGTCACCAGCAAGTCCCAGATGCCAGGAAAGCAAGAGGCTCCCAGGACCCAACATGGATGAGATTAGCCTAAATGTCCAACAAAGGGGAGGGAGAACCTGAAGAGACCATACCAAGAAGTTAGGAAAGGGCCCTGGTTGGGGGATGGGGCCACCCACTCATCTCCAAATTCTTAACCCAGAATGGCTCCTGTCTAAAGGAAATATGGGGACAAAGTGTGGAGGAGAGACTGAAGGAAAGGCCATCCATAGACTGCCCCACCTGGGTATCCATCCCGTACTACAGACACCAAACCCAGACACTATTGCAGATAGTGTCGTTTCTTATGCTTGCTGACAGGAACCTGTTATAGCTGTCTCCTGGGAGGCTCTGGCAGACACTGAGAAATACAAAGGTGGATGCTGTTTACCAACCATTGGTCCCCAATGGAGAAGTTAGAGAAAGGAATGAAGGAGCCGAAGGTGTTTGTAACCCCATAGGAAGAACAACAATATCAACCAACCAGAACCCCAGAGCTCCCAGGGACTAGACCACCAACCAAAGACATGGAGTGACCCATGGCTCCAGCCTCATATCTAGTAGAAGATGGCATTGTCTGGCATCAATAGGAAGAGAAGCAGTTAGCCCTGAGAAGGCTCGATTCTCCAGTGTAGGGGAATGCGAGGGAAGTGAGGTGGGAGAGGATGGGTGAGTTGAGGAGTACCCTTATAGAAGCAGGGAAAGAGAGGATGGGAGGTTTCCTGAGGGAAAACTGGGAAAGGGGAGAACATTTGAAATGCAAATACATAAAATATCCAATAAAAAAGATTTTGATATGTGTGCTTATTTCCAGTTTATACTCTATATCTTTGTTTGCTTATAACATTTATTTATTTATTTATTTATTTATTTAGTGATGGTGTGACTTAACCCAAGCCCTTTGAGATGTTGACTCTTAGTCAGATAGTCTTAATTAGAGACAGTTGTTGAATTTGAATGCTTTAAAATTAGAAATCAAGAGTTCTGCTGCATTTGGTTATGCCTTAGTTACAATATGCCTATTATGTTAGGTGGAGAAATCTTTCTATTAAAATATTTAGATATTAACGAATCAGGATAATGAACACATTAACTAGCACCCATTTCTATTGCTTTAACTGAGAAAAGCAATCTTAAGTCCAATCAAGAATGGAAAAGTGGCCTCTGTGAAAGATCAGCTTCTCCTGTCATATAAAGGTCAACAGTATCTGCCCTTTTGAAAACCACTTAAAGACCCTGGGATGCCATCATATCTCAAGGCTGGCCTTCCTGCTCTGCTGTAAATAAATCACCTTATTAAGAAGCAAGGAGAGCAAGGAGTTTTGATATCAGTGAAGTAAAGATGATTAAAATTCTCTGAGAAAGTAATTGGGTCATTTCTAATATGCTGTGTGAATTATACAGGAGTATACTGTATTAAATTCTCACCCAATGTATTTTAAACATATCTATTTATTTTTATGTTCTTTTTATTACTGTGCTACAGAAAAGGTTCTAACATTGTCACACATGCTCAGGTTATCAGAGCTCATTTAGAATTGCTTGAGTTGTTTCACAAAGATGATGGATATCTGATGTGATTATAGAGGAAAAGACAGAAATTGTTATATAATTCAAATGCTTATAAATTAGTAGAATCAAGCATAATTAGACAATGATGTAGTTGTTCAAGATCTCTGTTGCAAACTATATTTTATAACAATATAATTTTATAAACAATGTAACTTTATAAACAATATAATTTTATATTTTCGCAAGTTAAAGCCATATTTCTTGTAACTTGTATTCTCATTTTATATCTAAAGAGTCAACAATACTATGCTATTTACCAGAGGAATTTCCTGACATATTTGTAATAGATGTTGATTTCCTATAAACCATGTCAAATGGGAGAATATTGATGTATTTTATAGAAATTATATTCTATAATTTTTTCTATACAACCAAAAAATTCTTCAACATGTATAGAGCTTTATATTTTAAGTTGTACTGCTCTGCTGATGCTGGAGTGGAGAGCATGTCATCTTAATGTCTGAAACAGGTGTCATTTTCCATGATATACACACAAACAAGAACTGCAGAGGCCAGCAGAACTGATCAAAAGGTAGCTGGATTTCCACAGCAATTTAATTTTCTACTTTTAAATTGGTGTTGTTTCTGTTATTCTGTAAGACAGGTACCTGTTCACTTGGCATACCATGGAGATGGTAGACCTCTTCACTGGCTGTCAACTTCACATCACACTGCAGTAATTGTTAGCTACTGTTAACCATGTCTGGATTCAAGTGGTTGACCTGTAGGTCAGAGGCCTATTACTAATCCCTGAAGCATTTCAGTTCCTTACTTATTATATGTCATTTAATAGGCTTGATTCATGGACACATCTCTGAGAACCATCAAAAGAACTTCTGTATGAGGATCAGGAGTGATGGAGGTCCCAGACTTTATTGGAAAAAATACAATAGAGAAAGCTGATTAATTTTAGGTTTTTGAGACATGACATCTCATTGCTTAGGAAAATGAATCTTGTATTACCAACCACCAATTTGACCAGAGCACAAATTGGACAGGAGTCACACAACTGCTGACATATAAAAAACACAATGTCACTTTCACTTTTTTTTTTAATCTGATGAATGTAAGTGAGATATTCTACCTTGAATCCTGTTTTCCATAAATTCTTTGTATTTTAAATTTTTTATTCCTGAACATAAGTTTTCAGGATTGTTCTTGGAAATAAGACTTTGTTTACTAAGAATAAATAGTGAAACAGATTGCATTAACTTTTATGGACACTATTTTTTAAACAAATTATAATTTAATACTTAAATGGATAGATTGAAGAAAATTCACACTACTAGATTGATTTAGTAAAAGAGGAGGAAAGTGATAGTTATTAAACAGTGGGAATATTACTGATAGGAGGAAAAGACATTGATCATATTTATATTCAAAGTTGAATAAGAGAGCAATAGGAGTAATTGATTTGTATTTTCATGAAGATGACTGGTGTGGGTATAGGAGAAGAGAAAAAAGTTACTTCTAAAAGAGAATATGCTAAGAAAAAAGGCACTAGTATATCAGTTAACAAAATATTTGCTGTAACAGACATTTAAATTTTGTTGACTACAACCATTATTTGACTGAGATTTTAAAAATTAAATATATATAAAACATAATTTAATATTGCATATTTATAATATAACTAATAATTTAAATTAAATATATAGTATAATGTATATATTATATATAATACATAATATAATACAATGTTATTGGGAATATATTAAAGATATATAAAAAGAAATATTGAATATATATTTCTTTAGAACAATTATTATTTAAATAAAACATTTACTGCTAATAAAACATAAAGAAAATTTATTTGAATTATTTCTTTGGTATGTATGTAACTATATCATGTATTAAACATGAAAGCAAATTTGCATACTACAGGGATGGATTGCTTAATAACTTTTCTATAATGAATTAAATCTTGGCTGAATATATGTTGCCATAGGATGTAGTGCATCCTCAATACGTTTTTGAATTTATTTGTATTTTATTTTATAACTGTCAGTACTGGTAATAACACTTTGAGAAGATGCGTAGTATAAAATGGTAGGGATGTGTTCAAGCTATTATAGAAAATATTGAAAATTCTGTCCTTATTCTAAAATGAATGTCATTTGGGCATTTTTATTTAATTTAAAATGGCAGCTCAAACTGTAATATTTTTGTGTGTAACATTCTAACATGATAAGGTACTAAAAATTTCTCATTTGATGGATGCAGTGGAATGATATTAGGAAAATACTAAGAGTATACTTTGTAAAAAATTATGTTTCTATAAGAACAGAAACCTTAATGTATACTATAAAACAGGTACCTTTTTCAGACCTGAGCTATGCTGTTTTAAGCAGGGTTTGTTAGTATGAACAGTACAAAGTGCACACTTAATACTTCAGAGAGATGGCTACTCTGAGGTGGCATGATGTCTTGGTTACCGCCATCAGAAATATGTTAAATTCATTATATATTTGCTTTTAAAATATTTTTTGTCATTAAATATTATTAAATATTTTCATGACAACATATTGATGATACGATCCATATTTTAAAAAGTAAGTCTATAAAATTTGACACTTACTGAAGGTTTAGTATAAATTATATTTTATTATTATTATATAATGATAATTAAAATAGTTTTCTATAAGAATGGAATTTTAATTAATTAACTTACTTTATAATAGTATACATATACATGTATATATATTATATATAAAACAAATAATTATATAAATGCAACATACTCAATCTCTTTATTGTTACTGATATATGTGTGATCTAAGAACTGATCATTTGGTATTAGAGAACCAATCAGGCGGTTCATTTCTGGGAAAAACTATCTATCTCATGCTTTCAACACTCCTTGTTTCTCTGTAGTTCTTTCTTTAATTAGTTACAGATATTGCAAAAGCAGTATGTAGGCTCCAAATATTACAATTCGAAGTTTCATTTTTGATCTTTCCTTATGTTAGCAATATGCAATCACTACTTTTCAATATTGGACATTGTTATGAAGTCATAAGTCATGAGAAAAGACAGCTGAGACCGTTAGGTTTCATGACTTAAATACCTTTTTACCTCAGGGTATTGTCAACTATTGTTGACATTATGGGGGCATAGTTTCTTAATTCAAGAAATTTGTTTATTTACATGTTAAGGGGAACAAAAATATGAATCTGTGTGTGCTACTCCCCAGTGCTTGTCATGTTCAATGCTGTTTTACTGGTTTCCATTCTAGAGTCAGTGACCCTCTCTGGTCTCTGAATGGTAAGAGTGGGTAAGATAGGCCCATTGTATCCTTTGCCATATAAGTTCTGTTCTAGTTCATACAATGATAGTAACAAACTCACAAATGACAGCATTTTATCTGGCAGTTGTATAGTGTCCCTTCCTACCTTTGATTCTAAACATGGTCCAGTGATTTAATTTGTGGCTTATGACAGGATGGGCAGTAAAAACACATGGTCCATATTTCCACTACTGTATTTAATTTACTGCATGGCATAACACAGGTCAGCTAATGAGGTTCATATTTGAGGAACAGTTAATGGGTCACATTTTATTATTCCACTCCCTCCAGTCTGTGTATTTCTTAGTAAAACCATAATTAAAATAAGGAAAAGTGAAGTGGGTCCCCAAACCACATCCTCTTTTCAACCAAGGCATGTTGAGTTTATTGATAAGTCATTCACAGAACCTGGAGTTATGGTCTTTCTCATGAATTCATGGACTAGGTGTCTCTGAAGTAGATGTTCCCAGCTCCTTATTGTGAAGTATGCTTAAGAGCCTGTAGTTGAATAACATAACAACTACAACAACAACGAAAACTTATGTATTTTTACATAAGTAAAATCAATAATTAAATCAATAATGTGCTTGCAATATTGCTGTGTTTTTGTATTATTAAGAAATGGAGAACAGTATTTCCCACGAATATTACCACTGGCCATGCTGAAAATGAGTGTTAGCCTCCTTTCTTGCACAGAGATGCTTTTTGTATTTATTTCTTAACTTACTTAAATCTGCTATGGAGAAAAATATTATGTTTTTTTGAAAAAATTTTCTACTCTGCCTAAGATCATAATTTTAAATTCTCAAACTTAGCTACTTTGTTTTTATTAAAACATCATCTACTAACTGTACTTTTGTCACATAAATTGATTTCTATACATATATGTATGCATATGCATATACATCCACATATATATCTATATCTGAATCTACATATGACTTCAGTGATGATTACAAATTAGCATGGATGTCACCTAGTGGTTTCTTGAGAAAATAATTTTTCACTCATTGTAACCTAGAGCAAATCCATAACATTTATCAACTTTTTAAAAATATTTATTAAAATACATTTTATAAAAATATTGTTAATATATTCTGTAATTTCACCTGTTAGAAATTATCCAGTAGACAAAGGAGAAAGTAGAATAGCACATCCTTATAGAATGAAATTGTTAACACCAACATTTATAATAGGATTTAAATCTATCCTCTCAATTTTTGTGCTTAATTGTAAGAATCATATACTTTTGCAGAACATCTAGTTTGTCACTTTAAATGACTTGTATCCTGTCTGAAATTACTTCTTTGTTCTAGCCTAATATTTAGGTTCCTGCCTAAGATTACTTCTTTGTTCTAGTCTAAGATTTAGATTCCTACCTGAAATTATTTCTTTGTTCTAGCCTAATGTCAAATTCCTGCCTGAAGCCTACTTCCTTGTCCTTGGCCAATGTCGTAGTCCTGCCAAGCAGCCCATTTCCTTGTCCTTGGCCCATGTCAGATTCTTGCCAAGCAGCCCCAAAGGCTCTCTGCCCCTGCTTCTTTTTTATTTCATTAACAAGACTGAGCCTGTCTTAGGTCCCTCTGACAAGAATGCCTTCCTTACCCATCATGGAATATGCATTATCAAAAGCAATGTACTTATGTCTTAGGTTGGTAAAGCTCTATACTTGGCTTGCCAGTCTGTTAATTTAATAACTCTGTCTGTGGGTCTGTTTTCAAGTTCAAGCCATGTACTTGGCTGCCAACATGTTGATGTTGTTGAAAAGCAGCTTAAACACAATGGACAGGAATAAAAGTATTCCAAGGACAAAAAGGGCTAGTGTGATCAAGCAATATATGACATTTTTGAAGCTTGACCAAAATAGAAATACTGACCTCAGGCCATGGGTAATTTTATCTGCAGTATTTACTGAATCAATGCTCAGCAGAGCAGCATTCTTGAAATTCATAAGCTCCCTATGTATCATTGAAACATCCCGAGAGGTGTTAGAAATACACTGCACATATCATTAAACTTCTTCCTATTTATAAGGAAGTAACTTTCAAACATTAAATGATCTTGGTCTAGGACAGGGAAATAGACTCAGATGCTTTAGTCATCCTGATAAGCCCTTAGAAACAGTGATCATGGGAGTGTTCATGTAGTTGGGTTTAATGCCTTGCTTTTTATTTGACTTTTTGTGTTTATTATATTGCTTGTTCCTTGACTATTTGGATCTATTGTATTGCTAGATTCTCAACCTAGAACTGACCTTAATACATGCATGTAATCAAAATGCTATAAAAGCATAAATGAGGAGAGGGGATGGGATAGCAGTTTCTAGAGAGGGGAAATGGGGAAAGGGGATGACATCTGTATTTTAAATAAATAAAATATCCAATAAATAAAAACGAAATAAGAGACATAGCTAATAAACTGGAATTAAAAAATAAAAAATAAATAAGTGAGTTGTATCTCAGTCATATGTAAGGACACATGAGAATGAAGGAGACTCTTTTGTTGCAGGAGGTGCTAAGAATGTAGCCAAGAATAGTATGCTAGAGAAGTGTGCTACCATTGGGCTACATCCTAAACAAATAACTAAACCTTTGGTTTAGCATACAGAAAAACAAATGTGAAATGGAACTTAAGTGAAAACCAAGAATAGTGATATAATAATATGCTAGGTGAAATTATGTAATCTAAGTAATAAAATTTGCCATATGAATGATGTGATCAGATTAATGGCATATTATAAGTTTAAAAACATTTAAATACTCATTTCAGTTCTAGTCACATTAAATTTCAACTGTATTGCAATATCCAGAAAAATATATCATTTATATCTACTTATAGGAGTGTAGGGTATAGATAAAGAAGCCAGGCCTGGTGATGCCTGTTTGCTATTCTACCTCTTTGTGGAAAAGGCATGAAATTTGCAAGTTCAATGCTAGCCTGGGTTACAATTGAGACCCTATGCAACACCACTAACAAAAACAAACCCATGAATAAAACTGTTGTGTAGCTATTTCTAATTTGTGGAAGAGAAAAGTTTATAACACTTAAACACTAATGAAATTCAGGAGCTCAGAAAGCTCATCAGCCTTAAAGACTCAGGAGACTCCTCTATAGGTTATAAAAAAACGACACATTAGTGGAGCTAATTGTAGGTTTTACAGGGAACTCGACAGATGCAGCTTTTGTGTATCATCACCCATGACTTTCTTAGATTTGCCCTTAGTGCCAAATTTGGTAATCTGGGGTGAATAGAAGTGAGCCTACCTCTTCCCAGGAAAAGTCAAACTCCACAAACAAACAAAGCAAAGCAAAACAAAACTAAAAAAAAAAACCACATTCACCTTATGTTCTCCAGGACCAAAAACAGGTTGAAACTTTAGTGGCTTATATTAGAGTTCACTAAATACCCTATAAGGAAAGAATGAATTTTAAGAGTAGAAAATAAGGAACATCTGAGAAAAGCAGGAGTTGAAATCTCAAGAGAAGACACACACATATGCTTAATGTTCTGAAATATTTGTGGGCTTATCAGGCAAAGAATACTGTACTTAGTGTAGGTGATAAGAACAAGCTGAATTCAGAACTAGATGCCATATGAATATGAACTTGTATGTGTCAGTCTAAGAAGCTTAAAATAATTTATGTCTCACATTCACTGCCTGGCCTCTTATTAGAGTGTTCATATCTTTTCTCTTGGATGGATGATCAAGAGACACTCCTGAGATTGTACTTTGTCACTCATTTTGCTTCTATTAATGAGAAAAGAATCGAGAACTGACTTCTAATATGACTTCACTTTTGAGTAGCTCTGATATATGATTATCTTTCCTTTATTATTCTGTTTCTTTTTAATGTGTAACACTAATATTCTTTAATAGGCCAAAAAGTTTGACGTTTAGCTAGAATTTCACTGTCCTCATTGTGTTTTGACTTCTGTGTTCTTTACTCAGTAAGACACGGACTGACCATTTCTTTAGAATTCACCCCAGCACTCTGTTCTCTAGCACTTCTAACTTACATAACTTGCTATGTATTTTTACATGTGTACAGCATTTAACATTCACCATTCTAATAGTTATTTATCCTTCCTTATCTCTCTTGGCGGATATGTAAATATAGGTCACTTTATAATTGATTCCTGATATTTTATCAGCCCTAAAATGATTTTTATCATCTACATAATACCTATAAAATGTATGCCAAGTGAGTTTTTTATATTTATGTAAATGAGTTTGTCCTTAAAGTTCACTATTTTCTCAAATGTGCAGTGGGGTACTGCCCCATTTGAACTTTAAGAATCATTTAGTTAGATGAAAAAAAAAAGAATCATTTAGTTTCTATATAGAATACATGATAGATCTTAAATTTCAATGACATTTCCAAGCTCTCTGTGAATACACCCATTTACCAGTCAGCTTTTTAAGTTGTAAAACAGTAAAAAAATATTGATTTCTTTTAAGTCAATATGACTAGCTAAAACCACTCTGGAATTGTATATAATTTCATGCTAGCATCATAGAGTATATAGTTTGTATCTGTTTTTCAGCCTCATGTCTTTGACTCTCATTCATTTTATTGAATGCATCAGTATTCTGTTTTATAATTTATTCTGTTCCTCATTTTCGTTTCTTATATACAAACTATAGCTTGTAAATCAGAATCACTGGTTTTTGATTTTTCAAAGGATTTCATTTATCTCTCTAGTCTTAGCTTTGTAGATGTGTACCATTTAGCATTTTTGATACAAGATATATGCTGATTGACTCTGAACACAGTATTTGAGGTGAGTACACCAGAGTTCTTGGAAAAGCTGCTTCTGTGATTTTCAATTTTGCTTATTGTTTACATGTCTTCTATGTCTCAAAGGTATGATGTATGAAAATGTGCATGGATTCATTTAGTCTGCCCCAGCACTTTAGGGCCTTTGATTGTCTTAAAAGCTACAGGAAGGTTGGCTCTTGGAACACCATCATCTTTTTCATTTCATTGCTTTCTGGTATTAACCATTTTTTGTAAAAATGTTACTAATCACACTAATATTTTTCATGAGCTCTTGCAGTTTTACTCAAAAGGAGCTACGTAGTTTCAACAACCTAATTTAAAGTGATTTTGAAGATTAATTTCACATGTAACTTTGGTAATTTGTGATAAACTGATTTTTTGCAGAAATTATGGTTTTATCAGAAAGCTAAATCCAGTGTACACAAACCTCTGACCTTCTACTTGACAGCCATAGGATTGAGGGTAAAGTTTTTCATGGTATATTACTTAATAATGTCAATGTACAGAGTTTCATTATAATGTTTAAATTCTTTCATCAAACTGTCTTATGTTTAACTAATTTAAGCTGGTCTTGAGCTCTATCAAGTATGTATGTATGTATGTATGTAAGCATGCATATACAGTGTGTATATATTGGTGTATGCCCCCACATCAGTACCCATGTGGAGGACACCCTTCATGAATCAGTTGATTTTTTTCCTTCTGTAATGTGGGTTTTGAGAGCAGAATTCAGGTTTTAACACTAGTCAACATATGCCTTTATGTACTGACATGCTTTGACAGCCAAATAAGTCTGCGATAAAGAACTAAACTATTCTCATGGTAAATAAAATGCTGTAAATAACCAAAAGTTTTACATAAAATAAACTGTCATCAGTTTTCAATAAAATATAATTATGGAAAGTGGTTTCTGATACTTCAACAGCAGGAAAGAATTTCCCTTCAAATGAAAACAAGTGATTCATAGAGATAAAATATTGCAAAACATTCTGTTCCGTCCAAGTCCTCTTTCAAGTGATAGCTCATACAGGTTAGCATTTCTCTTTCATAGTTGATTGCATAAACATAAAGCATTCAGTGGGATAAATTTTTAAGCAACAATTTTAAAAATTTTACAAGCGGCTAGAAAAAGATTTCATCATATGAAGCACTTCTATTTTCAACCAGACAGAACTAAAAAAAAAAAAAAAAAGACAGAAAACAGCTATTATTTCAGCTGTGACTTGAACAGAGAAGATAGAGCATGGACTGCTTCATTTGCTCACTACAAACCTGAAAGATTTCAGAAGAGCAGCTGGAAGTCAAGTCATGCAAGTCTGCTCACAGAAGTAGCCTTTACAGACTAGAGCCAGGTGAAAAGAAAAGGCTGCAACAGCCAAGATATGGATAAAATCTAGATGTGCATCTACAGAAGAATGGATTAAGAAAATGTGTCAAAAATTTATACAGCCATACAGAATAAAGGGAGATTGTTTGCAGGAAATTTGAATCGGCCAGAGATTTCACAGTAACCAAATTAAGTAACATTCAACAAGATAATTAGTTTTTATTTTCTCTTATTTGCAGGTCCCAAAATTTATCTAGAGTTACAGAAGCGCACGCGTGGGCACACACACACACACATATATATACATATATATATATATGTATATATACATACATATACATATACATATATATATATGTATATATATATATGTGACATGAACATAGTAATAAAGCTAAGAAATAAGAGGAGTAACAGCAGGACTTGGAAGGAGAAAAGAGTGAGATGCCATGGAACACATGGGAAAAATAATAAAACAATTACCTATTTATGTATGGAATTTTTACAAAGCCTAGTGATGTATACAATGCATATACATTAATGTGACTGTTTGAATGAGAATGGCCACGTAGGTTCAAATATTTGAGTGTTTAATTCATTTTGATAACTCATATTGTAGAAATATTTGTGAAAGATTAAGAGGTGTAGCCTCTTTGAAGTAGGTGTGTCACTGGGAGTGAGAGCTAAGATTTCAAAGTCCCATATTCATTCTCTCTCTCTCTCTCTCTCTCTCTCTCTCTCTCTCTCTCTCTCTCTCTCTCTCTCTC
>NW_021604615.1:847279-851563 GCF_004785775.1 Grammomys surdaster
CTCTCTCTCTCTCTCTCTCTCTCTCTCTCTCTCTCTCTCTCTCTCTCCTGTGATTCAGGACATAAAGTTCCCAAGTACTGCACTGGTGTCATGCATTTCTGCTTCTTGCAATGATGATCATGGGCTAACCCTCTGAAACTGCACACAAGCATCCAATTAAATGTTTTGATTTGAATTTCCTTGGAGTCACCTTGGTCTTGCTGGTATTTTTAAAGTAAGAGTAATCCTATCTTAGACAGCCAATAAAATATAAATAACTTGGGGAAGATAAAGGAAACAGGGAATATAGAAAGACTACAGAAAGACCTCCACACTGGAACAATTGCTGAAGATAGGTCTAGTGAGACAATACTAGTGGAGGATAAGGAAATGGAAGAGAGATTCTTATGTTGTGAAATGGTCAGAAATCCACTGTAGTGGGCTGGGCCTAATACTGCTTGTATTATGTTAATCTGGGTCCTCAAAACTATTTACATGAGAATCCACACTTAAGAGATTGAGGGATCCTGCCCCCAATTGCTTCTGATTGGTAAATAAAGTTACTGGCAGCCAATGATTGGGCAGCACAGATAGAGGCTGAATTTTCAGGTGACCAAGGTGAAGGATAGGAGATCTGCCATGCCAGTATACGGAGGAGGAAGAGGAGGAAGAGGAGGGGGAAGGAAGGAAAGGTGCCATGTCTAAGAAGGGGCAGGACAGAGAGCACAGCTTCCATGTCATAGCTAGGGAGGATGTGGCCCCAAGAGGGCTCTCTGACTAGGGCCAGGGCAGCAAAGATAGAATATAGGTTTTTAGTAATAACTTGGGAATATCAGAGGGAGGTGGATTAGTCACATGGAGGTTAGGATGTGGCCCAACCATTGAGCTGTTTAAAGCATATCAAAATATAAATGCTGTGTGTATACCCAGAACTTTAGGGCTGGTAGCAAGGAAGCGGCTAATGCCAGGATCAATTTAAGTATTTTTAATTGGGTGCTATCACAATCCACCCTTAAATTTTGTCAGCTGTCCAATGGCTCAACTTTGGAGGAACACAATAAGCTTGTCATTAATGAATCTCTTGCACATATTACCTAGACTTTTGTGAGTAAATACTGCAAATGATACAGTTATTTGTAACCTAGAAAGTTGACTCATCTCCATCTCTCATTCTACTTAGAGATGTATTAGTCAGCATGTTTCAGCCTTGGCTCTCCTTTATTGGGACAATAATGCATCAGAATTAACTTTACATAATAAAGCTCATTACTTAGAAAACTTACAAGCATTCTTTTACCTGGAGAGTCTTTTGACAACCCCACCATCAGAGGTGTCTGCAGTAATGCACATATGCAGTGAGGCCATGTGCTTATTTTCTGTAATTTTAGTGACTAAAAATTAGAAGATAGTCTTTATCTTTTTATACTTTTTAATATTCTCTTTAGCTGGTTTATTCTGCAGTTATCATTATGTTTCAGAAAAGCAATTTTTACTACTAATAAAACAAACTGGAAAGAAAGAATAATTATCAATAAAAACATTAAATTATCCTAGATGTTAGTATCCTGGTTACCTTTTCACTTGCTGTGATAAAATGCCCTAAAGTGAAAAGTTTTATTCTCTCTCCAACTCTGTGTATAGTGTATTATTGTAGTGAAGTCCAGTCAGCATAAACTTGAAATAGCAAGTCAAATCCACAGAGAGAATGGATATTTACAAGCTTACATTCAGCTCTCTTGCTTCTCAGTTGTACCCTTCAAGATCCAAACCATGCAATGGTGCTGTCCAATTTTAGGACAGATCTTCCTACATATACTAAAAAGTTCAAATTACATGCTCACAATCCAACCTGATCTAAAAAAAACATAACTTAGACTCTCTTCCCCAGTGGTTCAAGATTGTGTCAAGATGACACTTAAAAGTACCATCACAACTTAAATTTTTGTCAACTTTGCAGACAAACCCATCATGTTCAAAACTTCTAACCCTTTCTCTAATATCTCATTTGTTTTTCTTAATGTATGTAAAATAGCTCAACTTTCAAAGTCATCATACTCTTTTAAATTACCATTTTTCAGTACTCAGAAATATTCTTTCAGTTTCTATAAGATAAAAAAACCCACACAACAACAACAACCACAACAGCAACAGCAGGGTATATACTCCCTATAGATAATGGTACAGTCAGCATTCTTTAAAGAGACAAGAGTCAGGGCAGGACATAGCAAGTATCTTAGTTACTGTTCTATTGCTAAAGAGAAACAACACAATTGGGGCTTGCTTACAATTTCAGAGGGTTATTCTACATCCATCATGGTGGGGAACATGGTGACAGGCAGACACCTGTGGAGATTGAACAATAAAATTGAACTTACATCTTGATATATAGTCAAGAGACAGAAACAAAAAGCATTACTATGCCTGATACATCTCTTCTAATTAGACCACAGCTCATCTAACATGACCATACTTCCTAATCATTCTTAAACATTACACTTACTGGGGACTAAGCATTTAAATATATGAGCCTATGGGGGCCATACTCATCCAAACCACCACAACAAGGAACAGTCACATCTAGGAAAATCCAGCAGAAAAACACCAACTCTTCAGTTCTCTTTTGATCTTATGGAATGTATAACAATATTCTGTATTTGAAAGGGTATAGGTAGCTCCATTCCTCTATCTATGCTACCTGCAGCATCACAACTTCTTTCTTAGGAATTGGGTGCCACTACTTCACATTTTCAGCTCTCTTTAGCATATTTCCCATGGTTCTGCTGCCTCTGATATCTTATTGTCTGCCTAAAACTAAGGGTTCACTATCCTACCATCATAAATTGTATATCTATATTACCTCCTGTATGCTGACCCTGAGAAAATTTCTATTGTACCGTTGTAGCACAGAAGGCTTCCTCATGATGATTTTCATCTCTTTATAAATTCCTGGTGCTTCTTAGGCACGAGCCTGAACATCAGCATGCCTTGATACTCTGTTATGCTTGCAGATAGGAGCATAGCATAGTTGTCTTCTGAGAGGCCCCACAAAGAAGGTGACTAAAACAGATGCAAAGACAAATAGTCAAACGTTGGATGGAGCTCAGGGACTCTTATGGAAGAGTTGAGGAAAGGACTAACCATCTCAAAGGAGATAGAAATTCCTCAGGAAGACTAAGAAAGTCAACTAACCTAGATCGTTGAGGGTTCCTAGAAGCTGAACCAACAACCAAAAATTATACACAGGCTGGTCCCCTCACATATATAGCCAATGTGCAGCTCAGTCTTCATGTGGGTCAGTCAACAATTGGAGGAGTAGCTATCTCTAAAGCTGTCACCTGTCTGTATAAAACATTCCCCCAACTGGGCTGCCTTGTCTGGCTTCAGTGGGAGCAGATGTACCTAGCCCTGCAGAGAATTGATGTGCCAAGAAGGGAGGATAATCAGTGGTGGAACCCACCCTCTTTAGAATAAAAAGAGAGAGAGAAAATGAGGGAGGGGCTGTGTGAGAAAGGAACCAGGAAGGAAGCAGCAATTGGAATGTAAGAGAATAATAATTAATAATAATATGATAGTAATAAATCTGAACACTAAATATAATAAAAGAGAAAATGGTGAACAACTTTGAACATATTGGCAAAAGAGACCAATTTCTAAACAGAACATCGGGCACAAGATCAAAAATTAATAAATAGGACCTCATGAAACTGAAAAGTTTTTTTGAAGGCTTAAGGACAGTATCAAAAGGACAAAAAGACAGCCTACAGAATGGAAAACATTCTTTCACCATCCCTATATTCAACAGAGGACTAATCCAAAATATATAAAGAAAATAAGAAATTGGATATCAGAAAAACAAATAACCAAAATGAAAATGTGTAGAGAGCTAAACAGATTTTTCAAAAAAGAAGTCTTGAATGGTGGAGAAGTACTTAAAGAAATGTTGAGAAAGACAGCTTTTCCAACAAATGGTGCTGGTTCAACTGGAGGTCAGCATGTAGAAGACTGCAAATCGATACATCCTTATTTCGTTGTACAAAGCTCAAGTCCAGGTGAATCAAGAACCTCCACATAATACCAAATTCACTGAATCCAATAGAAGAGAAGTGGGGGAAGAGCCTCGAATATTTGGGCATACGGGAAAAGTTCCTGAACAGAACACCAATGGCTTATGCTCTAAGATCAATTGACAAATGGGACCTCATAAAATTGCAAAGCTTCTGTAAGGCACTGTCAATAGGACAAACCAGCAATCCACAGATTGGGAAAAGATCTTTACCAATCCTGCATCTGATAGAGGGCTAATAT
>NW_021604615.1:851663-894636 GCF_004785775.1 Grammomys surdaster
ATATATATATATATATGTAGATAGATAGATAGATAGATAGATAGATATAAAGAAATTAAGCTCTAGACAATCAAATAACCCTATTAAAAATGGGGTACAGAGCTAAACAAAGAATTCTCAACTGAGGAAACTCCAATGGTCGAAAAGCACCTAAAAAAATGTTCAACATCCTTACTCATCAGGAAAATGCAAATAAAAACAACCCTGAAAGTCCACCTTACACCAGTCAGAATGTCTAAGATAAAAAACTCAGGTGGTAGCAGATGCTGGCAAGGATGTGGAGAAATCCCACCATTGTTGGTGGGATTGTAAGCTGGTACAACCACTCTGGAAATCAGTCTGGCATTTTCTCAGAAAATTGGGCATAGTATTGGCTGAGGACCCAGCTATACCACACATGGGCATATGCTCAAAAAATGCTTCAACATATAACAAGGATACACGCTCTACTATGTTCATAACAGCCTTATTTATAACAGCCAGAAGCTAGAAAAAACCCAGATGTCCTTGAACACAGGAAAGGATACAGAAAATATGATACATTTACACAATAGAGTACTACTCAGCTATTAAAAACAACAACTTCATGAAATTCTTAGGCAAATGGATGTAGCTAGAAAATATCATCCTGAGTGAGGTAATCAAATCACAAAAGAACACACATGGTATGCACTTACTGATAAGTGGATATTAGCCTGAATGCTCAGAATACCCAAGTTACAGCTCTCATACAGCTCAGGAAGAAGAAAGAACAAAGTGGGGGTGCTTCAGTCCTTCTTAGAAGTAGTAACAAAATACTCATGGGAGCAAATATGGAGATAAAGTGTGGAACAGAGACTGAAGCAGGAGATGTCCAGAGACTGCCCCACATGGGGATCTAGCTCATGTGTAGTCACACTGTTGTGGATGCCAGGAAGTGCATGTTGACAGGCACCTGATATAACTGGCTCCTTAGATGCTCTGCCAGAGTCTGACATATACAGAGGCAGATGCTAGCAGCCAACCATTGAACTCATCACAGGGTTCCCAATGGAGGAGTTAGAGAGAAGACTGAAAGAGCAGAAGGGGTTTGCAGCCCCATGGGGTAATAGACAATACCAACCAATGAGAGTTCCTAGAATCTAAACTACCAGACTTGGAACACAAGTGGAGAGACCCGTGGCTCCAGCTGCATATGTAGAGGAAGATGGCCTTGTTGGGCGTTGGTGGGGGAGGAGGCCCTTTGTTCATTGAAGGCTGCATGCCCCAGTGTGGGGGAATGTGAGGGTGGCGAGGCAGGAGTGGGTGGGTGGGGACACATCTTCATAGAAGCAGGAGGAGAGGGGATAGGATAAGAGGTTTCTGAGTGGGAAATGGGGAAAGGGGATAACATCTGAAATGTAAATAAATAAAATTTCTAATAAAAAAAGAAATATTGAAAGTACTTATATATCAGAGAAATGCAAATCAAAGTAACTCTGAAACTCCATCATATACTCATCAGAATAGCTAAGATCAAAAACCCAATAGACAGCACATGCTTGTGAGGATGTGGAGGAAGGGGAACACTCGTCTATTCCTGGTAGGAATGAGAACTGCTATATCACTTTGGAAATCAGTTTTGTAGTTTCTTAAAAATTGGACATAGTTCCTTTTCAAGACAAATCAGTGTGTTCTGTTTAAAATCAACTTCATTTAATCTCTCAGAATGCAGTCAGAATAGAACCATAGTCCTGGCAAAATTATCTTCTGAATGGCTTCTCCCCAGTTTCTTATATAATCCTTGTTCTTCTCTAAAACCCCATGGGCTGGATTTTTCCTCAACATTCTTATCTTCTTAACTTTAACTAGAATGACTCAATAAGCCCTTCCCACAGGATTCCCTGGCATCTCTAATCTAAAGTTCAAAATTGCTTTATATTCTTCCCCAAAACATTTCCTTAAGGCTAAAAAGCTATACAATACAGCTTGTCACAACATCCACACTCATCAATAGTGGTTTCCATCCTAATGTCCTTTCTAGTTGCTGTGATAAAATAACCCTGAAGAATCAATTTTAAGGGAGAAAGTAATTATTTAAATTAAAATACCAAGTTTCAGTCCCTCATTACAGGGAAGTGAAAGTTACAATAACTGATAGCTCATCACATCCTCAGTATAGAATGGAGAGAGAATGGATCCATTCATGCATGCTAGTCTGGTTAACCTTCCCTTTGAGTATTGAGGACACAAACCCAAGGAGTGGTGGCATCCACTTAACATAATAACTAAGACAATCCCCCAAAACATGCTAACAGGTCAACCTGTTCTATATAATCCTTCATTGAGACTTCAGTCCATGTAATTCTAGGTTCTATCAAGTTCACAATCAACTAACCATTAGTCACTGTACTTGGTGTACCACCCCGTTCTGCAGATCAGGGTCTAGCAAGAGAGAGAGAGTGGGGACAGAGACGCGGAGAATGGAGACAAGACAGGGCGTCTGCTCTGGAGATGGAGTCTGTCCTGGAGAAGGAGTCTGCTCTGGAGACGAGACAGAATCTGCTGCTCTCTCATCAAGTCTCTCCTTTTATATCTCTCCTTTAATCTCTCCTTGAGTCTCGCCTTTAATCTCGCCATCTCTCAAGTACTGGGGTTAAAGGCGTGTGCCACCACTGCCTGGCTTTGATTGAAAGGAAATCATGGGTATATCAAGATAATTATCAGAGTGTGCTCAGCTGTTGTAGGCTGTTGAAAACAAGTCTCTTGTCAGGGCATATGGCTTGAGATGGCTATAAAGATGATAGTCGCTTTCGGCTAGGTGTCAGCTCCCAACAACTTGGATTTGATTTTCCTCATATTCCACAAGCACAAGCCTAAAACAAATGATTATAGTATGAATAACTACATTTAGAAAACTCATTTTTCTCTTCCTGACTACATTGGCTGAAAACCTATTTTGAAAAGTAAGGAGCTAATCTTTTTAATTGCTTAGGTTTATGTGTGTGTGCCATAAGTGTTTATACACATAAACACACACATCATCTCATATATATACAATGATGAATAATAAAGTTTCTTGTTCAAATAACGTCGATAAAATCATGTTTATATAAAATTCAAGGCTACATGTAATTAATGATGAAAATGAAAGTTCAGAATAGAATACTAGCTTTTTTGTTAAAATATACGTGTGATTTTGCTTTTGACCCAGCTACTTAACTTCTGAAAGTGAAATTTGCTTTTGTATGGGCTCTTTCTCATAGAATCATGTGGGCATATTAAGGGTAGAAAGGTTAAATTTCACAGTGATTTTGAGATAGCTTTCATTAATAGTGAAATCTAGTTAATAAAAACAAGAAAAGTAAAGAAAATGTGATACTCTTTGAAATTCAGAGAATTTTGTTTTAATGACTCATGAGAACCCATAGCCTTTCCTTTATAAAGAAAGAATCCCTGTTTAAAATATAATAGTCTTACAGAAGCTCATTGCTTCTTGAAATCTGTAGTGATGAATAGCAACATGTATGTGTATGAAGAAGTAAATGGTGTGCACAAAATGGCCTTTTAAATCACTGCTCAGAGTCATTGTAAAATATTGACTTTGTCCCAACAATAAATTTACTTTTTAGGTCTCAGCCACTAACTGAATTCCAATGTGATATACATGGAGAGGTAGCACTTGGTGATTGACATTCTCCTCCTTTCTGACAGCCTGTGTGTTGTCCCCACACATAGACTACCATTGATTTTTAAGCAGTGCTAAGTCATTTCCTCCACTGGGAGCAGGATGGCAGGTGTATTTGACCATAGACTCTGATACCAGTCAGTAATTTTATGTTGAACTGTTTACTCAAGTGCTTGCCTTTTTCTTTTTTCTTTTACTGTGTTTGCCAATGGCATTGCAAACTAAGGCTGTAAAATCTCTTTAAAATGACCCTTTCTTCTTAATGTTCCATTATTGTCTCCTCAGGTTGGTTTTGGACAATTGAATTTCTTTCTATAAGACATATTGGGGTTATTGTTTGATTTTTTTCTTATCAATTATAGCACAAGATAGGCTACATGATAAGAAATACCATCCTTCCTATTGTTTCAAATTTCTTGTTCATAAAGGCTATCTTGTTTATATAAAAACCTTTCCATGATGTATATGCTAAAAAACTATATTGAAAATATACTTATAAAATGAATTGTGAAAATAATGAATATTATCCATGCATACTGGAGGTACAATCATTTAAATACTAAAACCACAAAAAATAGTTCACATAATTGTTAAAATAATAGCCAAATGTTTGATATTTCAGCACTCCATAACAGACTAGAACAGATTCATTCATTACCTTCATTTATTCCTCTGAAAAATAAGCAATGTTCCAGACTTCCTGTACAATGTCATAATACTTCCAGGGACTTTCTTAATTAAAAATACACAAAAATATTTTAATAATTTTACTACTCCTAAATTACTATAGCATCTATACCAAACTGTAATTGAAGGCAAATTCTGTGTAAGAATAAATTGAAAAGTTCTCATATAGCTGGAGTTTCTTGAAAATTCAAACGTTATTATACCATAGAACCTTAGCATTTGATTTTCTAGTAGCTTCAGTTATAAACAAACAGGATTGCACAGCTTAAGAACTAAGGATGACCATTGTTCACCTTCTAACGCTTTCAACTTTTTTGGTAAACACACTGATAATCTAGTTTCAGAAAACTAAAGAACACTATACTATTTCAGGCATTATATATTGGTGGTTCAATGCATTAAGCATAAAGTTTACAGTCCAAGATCAATTTCTGTTGCAAAATTCATAACTAACCACTGTGATGTATTTGGCTCTTTAAAATGAGAGATCTAGTTGTTCCTTCATTGGGAGATCTAAAATGAGACTTGATGCTCCATTCATTATACATCACTGCACACATTCCATGGACAATTGCACATTTAAGTCTTTCAAAGCACATCTGGTCTACAATGACCCTATATAAGTATTGGCACCTGTAGCAGTATGAATTAAAAAATATTTTTTCTGAATATATTACTGAAATTGTTACTGGAAATTGCTGAAGGCATAAAGTACAATGTTCTATAAATGACAATATAGCCAGAAAAATTTATATTTATCCTTTCTAGATATTTTATAAATTATTTTTTTCTGTTTAAATTTATATGCAAATAAGTTCAAGTAACTCATAACCCTTAAATAATTTTCATGATATTATTTTAAGTTATATTCCACTCACAGAATAAAATTTGTATTTTCTATTTTATGAACTTGCCTGATCAACTCTAAGAGAGTTTATAAGAATATTTCTACTTACTGATACTTGAATTTGTAACAGCGTTGTCATATCTGCAGCACTGCTGCATAAAGTAAAACAAAATGTCATTTGGTCAATAAGTGTAAGTTATTTTTTAGCTTTATCTGTAGTTTACTGTTTAAAGAGATGAAAGAATTCCAAGAGCTCATGTGTATGAGCCTGTGGCATTTTATTCTTTCAGTACAAAGGTCTGCGGGTTTCATTTGAGGGGGTGGAAGAAAGCATATGGAATGATAAGAAACCTGTTAAAAAGTTTTTGGTTTGAGCCTGGTAACTTAGGCCCTCACAGAAATGTCATGCACAACTAAATAAAATAGCTGAAGAAAGTGAAAAGGCATATAAGAAAATTTAGATGTTCTATGAGGAGATATGGGCAGAACTTCTACTCAATCTGAACAGTTAAATGTAAAGTAGGTTTTTTGAAAGCCAAAGGATGAGCTCACCACATAAGAGTAAGTAAAGAAAATAGGATGTATTTGAGAGTTGGAGAATAAAATTTGACATGATTTAGCAGGTAACAAGAATCATCTGGAGGTGTGACTTTCAGAATTTTGGTGTCTTTTCCAGGATATTGAGACATGGTTGTTATATAATGAGGCTATTAAAAAGTGTGACAAGAGAAGCTTGTTCACTCCAGTGGATTACAAGGCATCCATGACTGTTGAGGTACAGGGCACACTGGATGCAGGTTTTTCAGAGGCGTCTGTTCCTCAGATCTTATATATCATTGGTCCCACCAGAGTTTAGCACAAGTAGTGAAAAATATTTGCTAAGTTAATTTCTATGATGCACTCACTTCATGCACTTACATTTGAAATCTCTGTCTTGTGTTTTGTTAGTGATTTATGAAGCACTTCTCAGTCTTAGATGCTTTGTAGACAATTAGATAGAACACTTTTTTACATGCACTCTCTAATTCTGATTTATTAGTTAAGATGGCAGAGCTGTGATCTGTAGAGGTCAACCATATCCCTATCTGTGTTGTTGATATACTTGCATGCATCTTAGACTTGGAGTGCTAAGAGCAATCAAATGCAATCTGGATTGAATTTTTAATTAAGGCAGTGCTGCTTCGACAAAATCATATGATAATCATTGCAGTCAGTACACACACACACACACACACACACACACACACACACACACACAAAGACTGTACTACTGAAATTAGTTGGAAAGTTCAGCACACGGTATCCCTTTAAAAATGGCAGCAAGTATTTGATCACAGAAAGAAACTCAAAGATGGTCTTTTCTAGTCTCTAAGCAATTACCAATATTATCTGAGATTTTGCACCTTAAGCATCAGAATTTTTCATCAGTGTGGAATATTTCATCTTGCTCTTTTGATTCTTCAAGACATGTTTATAGATGTTCATTTTTTCTAGCATTGTCCTTAATCTTGGCAAGCATCAATTTATTTCTACATGATAGAGTTTTATATCCCCAAAATACGTTTTCTGAAAATGTATTAGGCCAGTATATCTGATCAAAAAAGCATTCTCAAACATTCTTCTAAGTTAATTGTTATTTATTTTTCCTGTAAGACTGCTAAATACAATTAAATCATGAAAATCTCCAAATTTGTATTTACTTCATTGATACGGTTTCTCAGCCCTTTAACTTAATTATGAAATGAAAATAGTAGCCATATGGACTCAGTGTTAGCCAAATACATGTTTTCACTCTTTCATTATGTCAACATAAAAAGCTGTGGGTCCTCTGGCTTTGCTTTAGCGTATACTAACTTTCCTGAGACATTAGAAGTGCAAATATGTGAATAAAGCTTCAATTACATACATCTCCCTAGGTAATTTACAGGCTCCCCATGGGCACACTAAAGAGACTTCTTTAGTCATCTATGCCATCACCAATACTTATGCCTTCATCGTAATCCACCACAGGTACATAAGGTGCAGGGTACTTGCATATTCCAGTGTAATTGTTAAGAAGGGGATTGGCAAGGAAAACATATTAGAGTTTTCCTTAAAACATTAAGGTAGAACTATATACACATCAGCTCTGTATAGAATTGTTTTCTGAAGAATTGACTGCAAACTTTATGAATATTCATTGGGAGAATAGATCTTTCCCTAGATAAAAGCCCATCACAGATTCTGTATGCTACTTCTCTATTATCACAGAAAGTAGGATAATATATTTGAAGATCAGTTACTTGTTTCTGAAAAAGTACTTTTTAAATTGTTAAAGTTTAATTAACCCTTATTTAATTTTATTTCCAGTGATAGATTTATGTGTTTTCATTCATTACATAAGGTATCTCAGAACTATGTCTACATTTTACTTTGTGTATGTATGCATATGCACGTATGTGTATTCAAGAGTGTTCACATATATGTACACATGCATGTTGAGGCTAGAGATTGTTAAATTTGTCTTTTGCAGTCATTTTTCTGTCTTAATTTTTGAGACAGAGTTCACCCTACCATCTTGAGTCTAGACCTTACTTGTTTGACTAAACAAGCTAGCCACCATTCTCAGTTTTTTACCTAAGTTTTGAACTTAGGTCCTTGTTCATAAGAAGTAACTTACCATACAAGCCACATCCTCAAACGTTATATATTTTCCTTTTTGTAAAAAAATGAATTTTGTTGTATAATCAACACCATGAATGAGTATATTTCTGATACAATTTGATTTATTTTGGAAACCATGATTATCCACATAATTCCTGCTAGAGTTAAGTTATAATGTATGGCACACACATTACTACTTAATATAAAACCTTCTATATCTCCTATACAAATATGCCAATGATAAATGGAGTGACAATGTTCTTTTTTAGGTTAAGATAGTAATACAATCCTGTAAATCTACTACTCAAGATGCTGAAATAGAAGGATCTTAAGTCTAAGATCAACGTGGCCTGCATAGTAAGACTATGTCTAAGAAACTACTTCTAACGTTATCTTATTCTACTTGATTAGAAAAAAAAAGGCTGTGGCTTATTAAAGTATACATATACAAATAATAGATAAATACTCTATTAGATTAGTTCAATCAATTAATACAATGACTAAGTAACACATCGTATCCAGGATGGAATCTGAGGATATAAACTGAATATCAAGTAAAAATTGAGTAATCATGACATGAAGTGGCTTGTTATGTGCTGAAAATTCAACACTCCTTTTCAGAATAAATAATGTGGAAAACTGAGTGTGAAGTTTGCATTCTATTTTTGAGAATCCAGGATTTCCTTAATATGTAAAATATATAGAACATTTTTCCTAATAAGTAAAAACTTGCAGCTTTTATACTTATTGCAAGTAATATTTTAAAATAATGAATGATAAAAAGTTATTCTTACTTGCAATAAAGCTGTCTCAAGAGAATATAGTTTTGATGTTCCAATTCTGATGAGAAAAATTAAGGGACAGGCTTATAAAATTAGCCTTTTGAAGATTACAAGTAGAAAAATTATACTAGAAACTAAATTTAATGTTTTAAAGTCCCATGTTATTGATGCTATGTGTGATAGATACTGCTTGTTTGTAACACTACCACTCAAAAGATAGAAGAAGGAAGATCAAGAATTGCATCAAGACTAGTCTGCACTACGTGGCACTGTATCAAAAAAAGTGATAAAACTCTTGATTTTAATTATAGATTGCCTTTTCCACACATTAAATTATAGTATAAATTCTTCATGATGAAAACTGTGACTATAAATACATTCCTATCTCTACATCAGCTTCAATTATTTGTGTCCCTTTATAACAACATTTATAAACAAAGACTCATATCTAATCTCCAAATAAATAACTATAAATACAAAAATAGTTTATAAATTAGATATAAGTTCTATGGTAAAATCACTAACATCCAACTAACAAAATTAATGTAATTATACATGTATTGGCTTGGCTTTGCCAAACTAAATTGTTAATCACAAAATAAACATACTGAATTTATCCTAATGGGCCACTTGTCATCCAACTCTTTCATAGTTCTGTTTCAGTTTTCAATTTAAACAACTCTGAATTTTTTATCACATTTGCTATAACACCATTTGGCCCTTACTTTTGGTATGAAGAATGAACTTCCATAGTTAGGTCTCCTTTGCAGTTGAACTCAGAATGATTGGCAGTCTATATAATATGACTTCATTTTGTGGTTATAAATACAGGTATAATTAAACACAACTCACATTGGATAGCATTAACCTTATTTTTGATTGGTTTAATAGCTATATCGTTGATTTAAGATAATGGTAAACAATGAAAACATGAATGCAATCTGAATGTTTTTGAAGAAACCTGAGATGAAGGAACATAAATCTATGTCTCAGAATGATGATTAATTTCTAATAGGCACTTTTACTCCAGTGAATTCACTACCTAATAAATCCATCCAAAAATTTGTCAGTTGCTTACCTTTAATTAGATTAAGCTTTTAGAAGTTTGTAAAGGATGGCGAATACTAAACATGCAGGTAAGCAGAATTCAAGTGATGGAAGAAGGGCTGGGAACAATTCTTACTCTTTTAATGAATCAATAGGGATTACAAAAGCATTTGGAAAATGCTTCAAGAAGCATTAAAAAGAAAATGTTGCAGTCATGTATTTATATCATGAAGAAAAACCTAGAAATATTGTCTAAGTTAGTGTTTTACTGCTGGGAACAGACGCTATGACCTAGGCAACAATTATAAGGACAAAATTTAATTGGGGCTGGCTTATAGCTTCAGAAGTTCAGCCCATTATCAACAGGACAGGAACATGGCAGAACCTGGGCAGGCATGGTGTAGGAGTAGCTGGGAGTTCTACATCTTGATCCAAAGGCAAACAGAAGACTGACTTCCAGGCAGGTAGGACAAGGGTCTTAAAGTCCATGCCAACAGTGACACACCTACTACAACAAGGCTATACCTCCTAGTGGTGACACTCCCTAAGCTAAGTATATACAAACCATCACAGATATGGAAGCTAGGCCAGAGGACAACCTAATTTCAGAGACTGGTGAGTAAAACTTAAAGTAGATCAGTACAGTAGCAAGGTGGGTAGAACCAACATTTCTTGGTAACTAACTTGAAAATGAGATATTTATGTTGATATTTAAGTTTAACACCTGAATTACTGAAAGTATTATTGGTTATTAAATTAAATTTCTACAACTACTTTAAAATTATCAAGAAACCAAAAGCTTAAAACAACAAAGAATACCACCTTACCATTTCTGCTTATAAACTGGGCATGGCTTGACTCTGCTTTCTGCTCAAGGATCCAATGAGCAGAGCACTGCAGTTCACATCTGAGCCAAGATAGTTTTCCACCTAGCCTGTTTTTGAACAGAGAACATTTCCCAGTACTTGTAGGGTGGGGAATTTTATTTTTCCCTATTTTTCTGTTATGGAACACATTCCTTCTCTATAATATTTCTTGGTTTGGTGGCTCTTGATACCATTTTCAATGGCTACTTTGCTATTCCCTATCAGATACAATGCAATTGCCCACATATTCTTCTCTTATATGCCAGATAAGTAACCAACCTAGTATAAAAATCCCATTAGATTGTATTAAACCTACCTAGATTATCTAACAATATTTTAATTAACATTTCATTAATTCTTTGAGAATTTTATACAATGTATTTTGGTCACATTAATACTCAGATCTCTCCTTAATTCATCCAACATCCTGCTCCACTTTCCATATCCTAATTTATGTCTATTTTCTTAAGCTAATAGCTCATCAAGTCAAATTTGTGCTGTCCTTATTTTTCCAGGTCTGAAACCATCTACTGGAGCATGATTGAACTACCTACTACCTACTAGTAGCTCCTCTGTTAATGAAGATTGACTTCTAACCCCATAGAATGTATCATTTGTTCATAACTTCTCAGTTGAGAGTGTGGGCTCATGAATTCCTTTTCACTCCAGAGGTTATTCAAATATTACTGGGGCAAAGACTGTCTACTAGACATGACAAAAAAGGACACACTGATGAACTCACAACAGCTATCTTTCCATGGCTATGTCTAGATTCATGCTCCACTTGAGTCTGTAGGAGAAGGGGTATGTTTCTCAGTGGCTATATCTACTAGAGTTCCTAGTAGGTAATATCTTAGCATTCAGCCCATTAGATATATTAACAAAGAAATATGAAGTACAGATGCAAAAGCTTATATTCTCAAACAGTCAAAATATACTATGAAGATATCATGAATGAATAAAGTTAACACAATATTTGGAAAATAATACAACAAAAGATCAATAGAAAGATCAATAGAAGCAGAACTATGGGGAGCTGAATGCTTTGAGATTAACCAGCTACCAATCAGAACTGCCATAAAAGAAACATTGTCCAACCTTAAAAATCTGCAACCTACTAAAAAGAAGTAGGAAGCCAGGTTTAATGCATCTCTTAATTTTTAAATGTTGGCAATTGTCAATGGTCATGCTGAGGAATGACAAATGCCTTTAGATCTCATAGTATGTGTCCCACTGGTTAGTTCAGCCACAATGGGTTTGCCTTGGATAGGCATGGCCCCAAGAACTTTGTGTCCTGAGGACTTTATACTGTTATAGACTCTTGTTTTGTCTGTTGCTTTCACATTCCTCTTAATCTAAGAATTCTATGAACTCTAAGGGGGTTTCTAGCCCCTCACTGGGCAGTACCACTGAGACTCACAATAATAATGCTTGGTCTCTTTCAGGCATTGCCACTGGAGCAGATTAATGATTTAATCATCACCCTAGGAAAGAATTTAGAAATTTAGATGGTCAGCACTGACCACCACTCTTAGAAAGAATTTGGAAAAATAATATTGTTAGTAAAGATAGGTTAAAATGTTTTTGTTAGTGTCTCTGATGTAGAAAATCTTAGGGAACAATTTGAAATTCAGAAAGACATATTCTTTACAGTTAAGCTATGAATATTTTAAAGTCAGGGAATAAGAACAATGGCAGCACTAGCTGATGTGACTCTCATTGAGGCTGGACTGGTAATAATTGATTTCTTGTATCAATATTTGCTCTTAGTTTCACTATATGATATAATAAAGATTACTGATGAGTGGATGTATATTCTGAGGATTTAAGATAGATATTACTGATTGTTTTTATATAAAAGTTAGATTTGTGATTCTTTTAAGATTCTTATAATATTACCCTTTAAGAAAAATAATAAAGTAATTAGTATTTTTTTTTTGTAACTATAAATTACTGTCTGCCAGTAAGAAAGACTGGCTAAAAAAACTATCTTTCTTGCTCACACTTTGTTAATCTATAACACTTGTTATGAATGTACATGAGTTCTTGAGAATAATTTGTTTTCTTTACCTGTATTATATAATGTTATTTCTTATAAAGGTATTGGGGAAGTACTGATATTTTTATAATCATTCACTGGAAGAAAAGTAGAATATAATAGATTTTACTAGGATACATAAGCTGTGGGAGATAAAATAAAGTTGTTGGCACTTTGTTCCATCCATCTACCAGGTATAAGTGTATATGTGTATGTGTGTATGTGTATATGCATGTATATCTTATAAAAGAAATAATTTGACTTGGGGTGCATAATTCAAAGGGTGGTAGAGCCCATGACCATCATGGTGCTCAGCACAGCAGCAAGCAGGAAGATATGGTGAAAGTCATGAAGAGACAATTCAGAAGCAGGGTAGGGGCTGAGAATGGAGTTGAGTGTAGCCACCTGTGGCCACGGGTCAACTGGGTTCCCCTGAAAGGGGGGCTGGGAATGAAATGGGGATGGAGGGAGAGAAAAGATGAAGCCAAGAAAAAGTTCTCTGATCAAGGCTCCATGGCTTAAAGTTCATCTCTCAATTTAAAGGGAAAGGCCCCACGAAAACCCTTTCTGGCTTAAGCCAGAGATGGGAGGGATAATGTGTTCTTGGTCAAGGCCATAAATATGGCAAGGCAAGTCCAGGGGCAGTTCTTCTTCTAAGTTCCGTGCAGCCTAGGTGGGTAACTCCACCTAGATCCTATCACTTGGTCTGTTGTGGTAAACAAGGTCTTTCAGGCCTACTCATGGCTAAGGGAAGGGCACAGGGGACTTTTGAAGATTCAAAGCCCACTTCCAGTGACTAACTTCCTACAACACTTCCTAATCTTTTCCACAAGGTTTCACCAACTGGAGACCAAATATTCAAATATATAAGCCTATGAAGATCACTCTCATTGAAACCATCCTATCAATCCTTTCATCAGGATGCCACTTTCAGAGTTACTAACACATTTTTAAAGTATTTGCACTGATATGCTCATAAGGACAGTTGTCTAGTCTCCTTTGAAAACATTCTTGTGACAATGTTACATTGTCAATTAAATTTGAAGAATTTTGAATGAGTAATCTAATCAAAGAGCAACTGCCTTTTCTTTTGAATCTTTTTACCCGCTGCACTTTTTCTTATTCAATGTCTAATGGCAGTAATAACATTATCTATCCTCTTAGTAGTTTGAAAAAAAAAGTCACCTTTGTAAAGCACTGAAAATAGTGTTTGGCCAGAATGACATTAAATGAATATTAGATAACATAATTGAGTATGTACATATATGTCAATTTAGATGTATGTACATTAATTCATAGTTATGTTTACCCAGTAGTGTATAATTTAATATAATTAGCCATATTAAGGGATAAATTTGTGTGAACTTCTTATTTATTCATTGCTTTCTACTTTTCAAATCATCACAAACATTATTACATTGACTCTTTTGATGAATGACTAGAGCTAGCAAAAAGAACATCTGAAGGAGAAAGGGTATTTTCAAGGTCATTATGAGTGATATTTATTGGAAAAAATGAACCAGTGCCCCATTCCATTATGTGAAGCACATAATAAGAAATTGCAGGCAGCATATGTGGGTGGCATCCCTGAAGAACATGACATCAATGCACAGACCTTCAGCTGCAGAAAATATCTCCCTTTAAAACAGTCACAAATTAAGAGCTTCTATTAGTGACCGTCACACTAACTGAGTCATTGGGAAAGACGTAAGTCTTACATATTGTGTAACTAGGCACTTAGGATATTGTTTCCTAGTTATTCAGTAAGCTTCTGCCTTTGTCCTTGACAGGAAGCAGATTGTTTGGCACAGAGGTGAAATACAAGAAAATCTAAGACAGATGATCAGGGTGCTGGGCACAATTCTGAAGTGCCTCAAGGTCAAAGTTCTATAATGGCAAAATGTCAATTTCAAAAGATGTTTTCACATTGTGCTTTCTATTACTGTTCTGTGAGATTCTTTTTGGTGAATCTGTTCACTCTTATTCAAAGATGTATTACTGCTTCTCATATGGGTCCTTATTTTTTCTAATTTTCTCTTTGTAGGTCAGGCTTTTACCATCGTCTTCTTGAATTCTTTACAGTTTTTCAGTTGGTTTCCCTGATTCACTCATCTTTACCTTCCTTCTATTTGTGATCAGAACCATTGTTTGAAAATACAGTGATCATCATGCTGTCCTCTACAATCCTGAATGGCTCATTATTCACAATAATATCATCAACACTAAAACTGCATGTTCTCCTCTTGACATGCATATGTGTATTTAACCTTTACCAGTATTTAAAACTTAATCTTGGAGTTTTGCAGACCTTTTGGATATCACGCCTTAGCAAGTTATGATACACTGTGACCTATGACTCACTTCCTCAAGAGTAATCAGTTTGTGAAATGTCTCCCATAGGATAGGCTCATGTGTTTTAACACTTGTCCTACAGGTGCTGGCATTGTTTTGAGATGTTATGGGAATGGGTTGCCTAGATGGCATACATAGGCTACTAGGGAAGCCTTTGAAGACTTCTCTCATGCCAGTCTAGAACTCCCTGTGTAATAGCATCAGTAATGATATGAGTAACTTTGTTACAGTTATGCCAGAAAGTTCCATGCACTATACATTGTGGTCATGATAAAATAGAATCCCCAGAATTAACTAACCAAAGTAAATTCTTCCTATATCAAATAGCTTCTGTTGGTTCCTGTATCATAGTGAGGAAAAGATAAGTAACTTAATGAGAATAGTTATTCTAATAACTGATAATAATAGTAAACTTTTGGTACTTTGAAGAATACTATGTTTTAGATCATACATTGGATAAGTTCATTGAATAAATGGTATTTATTTGAGATATAGAACATTCTATTGAATACATATTTAACAGTTAATAAAACTAATTTTGGACTTATTTATAATTTATCCAACAGATGACTAAAATGGCAGAAGCAGGGATAACATTCTTGTGCTTAATAGTGAGATCCTAGATGATATCATAGAGTCTACTTACAAATCTATAGATATATATATATATCCTTAAACTTTACTGAGATACACACACACACACACACATACATACAAACACACACACACATATATGCTTCTGTGTATATGTATATGATGTATATGTATATGATGTATATATATATATATATATATTATGTTGTATATATATATATATGTATGCTTCTGTTAATTTAATGATATTTCCAAGAGATAAAATAGCCCTCTTTCTTCCTTCCATACTTAAAAATCATGAACAATATGTTTAATAAATCAAATAATCTATATTTCTATAAAAATTTACTATTTCATAAAGAAAAATTTAGGCTATCTTTTTATCATCATTGAGTAATATGAAACAGATATTATTATTAAGTGTGAATAATGAAATTCTTAAATTTATAGATTAAAGAGCCTAGTCCTATATAATGTTGTTAAAAGGCAAAATAAGTATTTAGATACAAATACTTTTTCTCATGTTAGGTTTTGGCATATATAACTGTAGCTTTCTTTTATTGCAGGACTTTTTTTATAAACATGGTAAATGAGCAAATATTAGAATAAATATTTTTTTCCAAGAAGATGCATGTAAACAAAATTACTGAATGATGATGCTTTTAATCATGGGGCCTGTCTCTCAAAAACTAACCCAATCAAGGACTATAAAGATTAAAAAAAATTCATAGAGCATGAGTCACTTTTTATATGTACAAACTTAGATCCTTTGATTTAAAACTTGAGAAATAGGTTCTGCTTATACTTGGCTTCAGTGGTTTTTAAAGAGAACTAGTCTTTTTTTTCCATGTTTGTTTTTTTTAATTAATTTATTTTTTTAGATCAAATCGTAATTTTTACTTATTCACACAGGGGTTATAAACACAAAAAGGCAGGATGAGGGGAAGGGGATGACACTGGAGAGTGGGTGTTCAGGGGGAGTACAGATATCTTTCAGAACAGGGTATCAGCTGGGTGAAGGTTTAGGGGACAGGTCACTATAAGTCTGCCTATGATTCACTTGTCCTTATCTAAGTTGGTATTATCTGCCAAGGCTACCTATTTACAAGGTCTATGACTACTCACGCTTGTAAATTTCCACAAAAGCTGCCTGTTTACAATAGCTTATAGCCATCTGTTTTAATGTTTTTCCACTGAGACCCAAGACTTGGTGTTAGTATACATGTATGACAGGTCTATTGCTGATTTTAGGCCTATGGCTGATTTTAGGCCTTCAGTGTATAAGCAGGCCTGCCCCTGACATCTCCTCCCTTCTCTAAGTATAGAAGAGCTGTGGTGATTCTAATCTTGTCAAGGTGGGAATAGAGGCCTGAAATCCAGTAATTGAAGGGGATTTTGTAATGGCTCTGGTCCCCCTGTCATTGTCCAGTGAGGCATGAGGGCCATAAGCATCAAGATGTCTTTTTCCTGGAGAGGGGATACTTTTGACATCAACCCCTATGCAGTCAGGTTTGTCCCTCAGGGAACCCAGAGAGATATTTTTAACTTTTATTTATATTCCCTTGCAGTGCTTAGCCTCACAGCCTAAGCAAGAATTCAGATCGCCAGTCAGAGGAGGTTCTGGGTGGCCCCTCTCTGCTTGGTCTAGGGGCAGAAGTCCCTTCTTTTAGGTTGGGTAGAGATGAGTTTTGGGAACACCCTTGATAGAGTAACAACCTCATCTTGAGTCTTGTGGTCCTCCATAGCTAACTTTTGATAATGTATCTGAATAGGTTTTGCTACCAAATTATTTATCTGTTGTTTCACAAAGTTAGTCAGCCTATTTAAGGCCCAGGGACCAAAAGAAATAAGCAAAAATAACCCAATTAATGGTCCCATGATGGGAGGAAGTAGGGTTGATTCTTGTACCAGCTCTCATCTTTCTCTTTCTCTCTCTGTCTTTTCTTAGGGCGTTCTCTGACCTTTTTCATGCTCTCGTTAACCATCCCTGTCTTGTCTATGTAAAGGCAACATTCTTCTTTAAGGGCTGTACACAGTCAAGAGCTGTACAGTCTTTTCTATTGTAAAAGACTAAATCAAGTCCAATAAAGTCCTTTGCAATTTTTGGAGGTCTCTTCAGACAGTGAAAAGAGGGATTTCTTCAGATTAGTTATGTCAATCTCTAGCTGTTTGATGTTCTTGTGAATGGTCCGTGGAAGGTCTGAGTAGTATAAGTTTGGAGGCTAGCATCTGGATTAGAACTTCTAACAGCAGACATCACAGGTGATTCATTTTTACCTGGAAAGGAAAAGGAAGGGAATTCTCAGGAAGATTTCTCTTCCTTGGATGTCAATTTTTATTCATCTTATTCATGTTTGGGATTTGTGGTGGTATCTATTTATTTCATTAATCTTTTTCGTAGCCATTTACCTGTGCCTTCTGTGGTATCAAACAGGCATATCAATCCTCGGGCCCATAAGAGAACTGGGTCTGGGCCATTTTCTTTAATGGTAAGAGGGTCCTTCCACATAGCTACGACATAGGTTTTATTTGTCTCGGTGATGCTAGAGGCAGTCAGCAACAGATTTGCCATGAGCTTTCAGTTTTAGAGAGTAAAATGAGGAGAATTAGTCTTTGAGTCTAATTTTCTGTGAGGTTAGATGATGATTATATTTGTTATCAACATTTCTTCTGTCCCTTCACTTTTCTCAGATGTGTTTATGACATGTCTTGTTATGTAATCACTGTATTTTATCACAGATGCTGAAATGATACAAAATATGGGACACATCACTTATTCTATAAGGATGTACAATTGTTCATTCATCTTCGTGAGTCTCTGAATGACATTCAGAGCAAGTGACACCTATCTTCTGCTTTCATACACTAGATTACTTTCTGAGATGTCCTTCCTAGTTGATAACATCTATATTGCTTTTTTTATCTACAGTTTTTGTTTTCTGTTCTAAAGTGAATGTGTGATTGTTTCTGTTTTCCGCTGGTCACAGTTTGCATGTCATTTTTCTCTTAGAACATATTTGTAATTGTTCATTTTATTATTTTTTATTGTTACTGCTTTAAAATTCTTATTAAAATTCTAATAGTTTTATCCCCACAGTGATCACAACTGATGGTTGCTTTTCTAATTTATTTTAAGATAATTTTTACACTGTAACGATTTCATAAATGTCCTGAATATTTATCTCATAAGTCTTTGGATCTTGCCTATTTTTTAAGTAATCATCCTTCTATACCATGTCAGCACTGAAATATTACCTCCATGGTGCTGGCTGTATAACAGAATTACTTTCCAGCATGCCTCTGTTGAGGTTGTCTTAGGTAGAATTGAAAATAATTCTCATTCTACTGTTTCCCCACATGGTCTGCACTGACTCTATGATTGTATGTTAGCAGCCCTTACTGTCAGGTATGAATGGATATCACCACTGTGGAAAAAATTGGCAAATGAGGAAAGTCAGGGATCTAGGCTTTCCATGAGACCATTTGTAGATAGTTGAAATATTAAGGCACAAATGCTTACTATGTATAGATTTTCTGTTTTGTTATGCCTTTTCTAGAAGAGTGGCACTTCTTGATTTTTATCAATATTTGTTTATATTCATTGACAACTTGGTTACTATCTATCTCAGAACACACAATATATTAGGAATAAAGCATAGTCACATAAGTCACAACAGATTAACTACTTGGATCTGCAAGTTCTTAGAATGTTTGCATTATTTTCTCTTCATCTTACATAATCATCTAATTTCCTTCCATATAGTTTTCTGATCTCTTAGATATAAATCAATCTATTTTGTACTGAAAATTGAATTCCCATAAAGTTAAAGATGATGTTATCTGTTACTTAGAATCTTCCAAATACTACATAAAATTAGACTGTATATAGCTAGAATTCAGCAGAAAAACATATCAAAGCCCAAGCAAGGTTAAGCTATTAGTTAAAAGAGCTTATCATAAGAGAATAATTAGAATGAGAATAAATGTCTAGAGTCTGAGAATACATGTCTAGAAAGCTGTAGTGATAGGTCATTAGTTTAAAATGTGGTGGATCTGTCAAAGAATCTAAGTCTGATTCCTAATAATCTCAATGTGCTTTAAAAGACTCATTTATATTTATTTATATTTATATTATTTATATATTTATTATATTTACATTTATATTTAGAATGGCTCCTTCCAGTTCGATTAACTAAATCTAGAGAGTCCTTTATTGATATACCCAGGACAATTCCAAACCCAATCAGGGTAACTCTCAGAATTAACCATCAAGGATGGAGGAAGAGTTCCACAAATCTCCATTCTTAACTGATGATCTATTGATAGCTGTTGAAAGATGCATAATCATTATTTTAGGGAGGTTTGACCACTGATAGGTTGCACATGCTCTAGTGTATGGTCCCATATCCACACACATTTTAATAGCACTAGTAAAACATACTAAGTTATTTGAAATTAAAAGAAGAGGACATGCAGTTTTCATTGAGACATAAAGTGAATCTAGGGGAATATAGAGGGGGAAAATAAAGGTGAGTTTGACCATATTTTATTGTATAGATGTATTATCTTCACAAAGAATAAATTATGAATAATTAAGCATCACAAGATAGCATCTTAGAAGCCAAAAGTAAGTGATCTTTTCAATTGTGAGGGGGGAATTAACTGCTAATTACTTGAACCATTGAGCAAGGGTCACAGTAAGAGTTGGCTACCCACTGAAAAATGCTTAGCAACTTTATTAGTTATCCTAACAAGAATAATGTATAGTAGGTGATTTAGAACACTTTAAATTATTTAAAATTTATGTTAAAGATAAACGTATGAAAACATTAATAAGATCAGTGGTTGTAATAAACCACGAAGTGATCTTATTAGATTGAAACATTTAATCTGATGCTAAAATGATGGATATGTCTCTTCATAAGTTAGTCAAAATCTACAGATTGTAAAACTTCAAGAATGAACTCTAATATAACTATAAATTTTAATTAACAGTGGCATAAAAATGTGTACAACTTTGGAGTGGATCATCTAGAGGATGCTGGAAGTCATTTGGATAACAAAGGGGAACTCTTGACTGTTCTGTTTAGATTTTGTCTCTGGATAAACTTGCACTAAAAATAAAGCCTCTTTTACTGAAGAAGCAAACATTTTAAAAACAGCCACTATGTAGACAACACATATATTGCAAAGGAATTTGAGGAAAAAATGTAAAAAGAAATTTCAAAGAAAGTTTGGTCTAAAGAGGAGGTGAGTTAGAATGGTAGCCAGAGGGAGAAGTATGATCAATGGAATGTTCTTGTCTTTATTCCAAAATGAAATCAGTTCATGCAGTATAAGACCAAAATGGGGAAATGGAAATTACAAAAGAGAGTGCAACATTTCCAAACCAAAAGTTCAGATCCAGCTGAGTAAGCATAGTTTCATGTGTAGAAAGAACTTCACATAGAATCAGTCATTTATATTGTGTCAACAAAGAATAAAAAACACATGAGGGATATTTTACTAGAAAAATATTCATGCCATTTGTCTTTCAGGTAAATGATACTCAAAGATAATGACACAAGAGAAATTCCAGATTGTGGAAATATGAATATCTTGGTAAGATACTTATATATTTTAATGAACAGTAAATTACAAAAACTGCTAAATTACATTTATTTCCTTTGAAAAGCCCCTACAAAAGAAGACATTTTATAGTATCATCATTTATTGTGATTTACCAGTTTTTAAACATTTAGCTGACCAACAATTTGCTTCTTATTCTTGACAGGTCTAAATTTTGTGAAACATGATTCTTCATTTTCATTCAGGTTCATTAACTGCCCAAGTTACTTAACATTGTTAATTTACCTTATTCTCCTTCCCTGTTCTAAAACATTGGCCAAAAGAATGAACACCATGAAACACAAGAACAATAGAAAACATTATTGGTTATTTCAATGGAAGATAAGTCAGTCGGTTTAAGGGAATGGAGTGCCAGCTCAGCTGTGAAGTGGTGCGATGTGATGCAGAACTTTGAAACATATTTTATGCTTGACAGTAATAATATTGAATTAATATGTCTCTACAAAGCTTAGGAAATCTGGTTCAAATTTAGCCCAATTTATCAAGGTTTGGCAGAGTTATAAGAATTAACAAGTCGTGCCGTGACTTAAAATTAGCATTATGAATATTTAGGAGCTGTTAAAACTGTGGGCTAAATATATAAAATGTCACTGTCATCATATAAAAACAAAGCTTCAAACATAAGAAGGGGAGGCTTATTACATAGTCCAGTATGGTTAAAAATAATATATAGCATTTGGTTTTGCTTTTGAGTTCAATGTCTATCAAAATGTTTTCTTTTCAGCAATAAATATCCTCGACATCTGCTTCAAAGATGTGTGTTCAGAATATCTTTCTGTGCCAGAATCTTGTCTTCCTTTTCCTTACTCATTTCATTTAGCACACATATAAAGATGCTACATCCTTTAAGCAAGCAATGTAGAGACATTTCTGAGAGTTTCTCTACTCCTTTGCTGCACAACTCATGAGGATAATGGAGGTTACATTCATACGTTTTAACACTAAGTGAGGAAAAGTTACATGCAACCTTCTAACAATTAAATGAATAGAACATTCATTTGTCTCCTGAAAGTCACCCATCTAAATATTGATATCAGAACATGGTGTAACTTTCTTCTTCTTCTTCTTTTTAAATCTCTTGATCTGCAATGTAAAATTAAAATAGAAGCCACCTAAATGTTTAGGGTGATTTTCTTTTCAGCAGAATGAGGTCAAGTATGTTGAATGATGTGATGAATGAGTGGTTGTGTCTACCGAGAGCTTGTTAAAGGTTACTTATTATGGGTAATGAGGATTGAGAGCCTTGTGAAAAGCAGATAACTTCATTCTTATTTAAAAATACTTTTAAGTGGAATTTTGTTCTCATGAAGTAGCTTTGTCTGTTTATAAGGACAAAAATTAGGCCATTAAAACAATTTAGGCAAAAATGTTTTTCTTGTTCTGATTGATCATTACATACAAAATATTTACCCCATTAAGTCTGAAATACTTAGACAAACTAAGTTTTCATTTGTGATGTTTGCATTGTTGAAGAATTGGTTAAAGTTTGGCATGATATTTTCAAGCATGTGAGGAAAACTCTCAAGCTTGTCTCAAACCTTACAGTATTTCACATGGCAAAAACTGATGGTGACTTTCAAATTACCTTTTTTTGGAACTCAATTGTAGAGCAATATGTGCTTTTATAAAGACCACGTAAAGGAAAAAAAACTTATTATTTGAGATGTTGCTTTTTAAAATCCAGAAAAAGACTAGTGTAATGACCAATACCCAAAAATTTTAGCACTTATTAGTTTTAGGAGGTGTTGCTGGAGTTTGAGGGTATCCTGGGCTTCATAGGATGTTCCAGACTAGTATGGGACCTTGTGTTCAAAAACAATTAAGAAAGAATGTAAAATACAGAATGCTATAATGTCAATTTTAGTAAAATAATCAGTATTTTTTCTGAAATCACAATGATCCCTAAAATACAAATCTAGTGAGTAAATAAGCAGCAAAATCCTCCCCAAAAGATTTCTTAAGTATTTAACTAATGGTTAATATAGTGCTGATACATTGTCATGAAAAATGGAAAGTTGTACCAGGATTGGTGCCAGGAATCTTAGACCAAAAGTCTTATATACACACTCAAGAAAATCTCATTACAAATCAGGGAAAAGAGGAGCTATTTCTGATCATTCTCAGTGTTTACTTAAGAAAAAATGGGAATAATTACTTTCTAACTCCTTTATGCCTTTGAGGAATGGGTGGATACAAGCACCTGCTAACAATAGAAAAATGCTATTTAGACTTTGGCTGCTTCTTGGTGATACAGAAGGAAGATACAGTCACATGACTGCCAGTTTTACAAAATCAAAGGCTTTAATGCTGCTGGAGACTATCTCCTTCCTAAATGTCTCTTCTTGCAGAATGGTTCTGGAGATTCACTGGGAGGTATAAGAAAGAGAGTGTTCTTGCTCTTAAGGTAGAGACAATAGGACAGAAGAGAGCTGGAAAGAAATGGCTTCAAAAATGTTACCTTCTGTGTGGCATTGATTAAAGTAGAACTCTTGAGTCTATTTTTGCATAGAAGAGTAACTGTTTATCAATGCTGAAATATCATATAAATATCTATGACTGTCCTATGCTATAGACCTTGTGAAAAACCAGAGATTTATAATGTTGTCTCCTGGGACTTGAGCATAAAAACAGCTTACTTTTAACATGCCATTTTTGGTGATTAATTTCCTTGATTTTAGCCTTTCAATATAAGTTTTATAGGCAAAAAGATATATAATATTGTCATAATTGCAAAAATCTATAAGATTATACAATTATATTGTTATTTGAATTTTATGCTTGAAACTCAAAGGTAATTTAATTTTAATTTACTGATTGGGGACTACTTGTTAAACAGAACATTCAAACAATATACTCAAATACAGTCTAACAGGATTTGGACAGACTAAAAACTGAATGCATGTATAATTGAAGTTAAAAAATGAAATATTTGAAAAGTATGTTAAATATTAATTATATCAAAAACTATAATAAAATTTATATCATCTTTAATATATATTTTAATTACAAAGAAATAAAGAAGGATAGTTATAAAAATAATTGAAAATTGCTACTAAATTTTGCACAATATTGGCTTCTTTATACAGTATCTAAATTTTACTTAAATTCATAAAACAATAATAATCTGTCATTAAAAGAAGAGGATCCTGTCAGATAAGACAACAGGAGTGAACCTTGCATTATGCTAAGTAAAACAGCCTGTCTTAGAAACATAAATATTGTATGATTGGCTGTATGAGCTATCTAACTAACAGAGTCAAGTTTATTTAAGCAGAGAGTAGAATTGGTTGTCAGCAGATGTGAAGTAGGAGAAATAAGAAAATGCCATTTAATGTGCAGAAAGTGAGTAAGTTGCAGTGGTACATGCCTATAATTCCAGGGCTTGGAAGCTGAGGCAAGATGATTGTTGTAAGCTGGAAGACAGTGTATGCTTCAAAAATTCAAAAATAAATAATGAAAAGGTTAATCATACAAAATGAAGAACTTACAGAGTTGTTATTTAACATTATGCTTATAACTTAGAAGGATACACTAGTAACTGAAAATTATGAGATATTAGGTGTCATTTTGTATGTCTTATTCCACAATAATAACAATTAAAAAGACAGTGATGAAAAGTAGTAGTAAAACAACTGAAACAATACCTAATTTCCATGTTTATGTGTCTAGTATGGCGTCTAAGCAAACTCTGAAATTTTTCCCTATTTTGTCTTCCAAGTTTCATATTGAGAGAATCATAATATACTAGGAGTTAGTTTTTAAACTAGGGAGAAAATAAATTGAAATCATTGGTGTGGTCTCCACACATTCCAAGATATTACCATTGCTCCATTGGGGGCCATCTTGAAACTTAAGTTAAATAAAGTCAAAAGTTTTTTTATTTGTTTAGAATAGTTTCTGCTAACTGGGTTTTCTGTTATTCCAAATGAAATTGAGAATTTCTCTTTCTTTTATTTTTTAAATATTTTATGAAGAATTGAGTTGGAATTTTGATGGTCACTTGATCTTTAACAAAGGAACTAAATTCATCCAGTGAGAAAAAGACAGCATTTTCAATAAATGGTGCTGAGGGTTCAGCTGGAGGTCAGCATGTAGATGAATGCAAATTGACCCATTCTTATCTCCTTGTACAAAGTGCAAGTCTAAGTGGATCAAGGACCTCCACATAAAACCCGATACACTGAAACTAATAGAGAAGAAAAAGGGCATGGGGGGGGGATTTCCTGAACAGAACACCAATGGCTTATGCTCTGAGATCAAGAATCAACAAATGGGACCTCATAAAATTACAAAGCTTCTGTAAGACAAAGGACACTGTCAATAGGACAAAATGGCAACCAATAGATTGAGAAAATATCTTTACAAATCCTACATCTGATAGAGGGCTAATATCTAATATGCACAAAGAACTTAAGAAGTTACAATACAGAGAATCAAACAACCCTATTAAAAATGGAGTACAGATTTAAACAAAGCATTCTCAACTGAGGAATACTGAATGGTCTAGAAGTACCTAAAGAAATGTTCAACATCTTTAATCATCAGGGAAATGCAAATCAAAGGGACCCTGAGATTCCACCTCACACCAGTCAGAATGGCTGAGATCACAAACTCAGGTGATAGCAGATGTTGGGGAGGATGTGGAGAAAGGAACACTCCTTCATTTTTGGTGGGATTGCAAGCTGTTACAACCATTCTGGAAATCAGTCTGGTGGTTCCTCGGAAAATAGGACACTCAGAAAATTAGTACTACCTAAGGACCCAGCTATACCACTCCTGGACATATATCCAAAAGATTCTCCAACATATAACAAGGACACGTGCTCTACTATGCTCATAGCAGTCTTATACATAATAGCCAGAAGCACCCAGTTGTCCTTCAACAGAAGAATAGATGCAGAAAATGTGGTATATTAATACCCAAGATACAATTCACTGACCACATGAAGCTCAAGAAGAAAATAAACCAAAGTGTTGATGCTTCAGTTCTTCTTAGAAGGAGGAACAAAATACTCACAGGAGGAAATATGGAGACAAAATATGCAGCAGAGACTGAAGGAAAGCCATCCAGAGACTGCCCCACCTGGGGATCCATCTCATGTATAGTCAGCAAAAGCAGACACTATTGTGAATGTCAAGTAGTACATGCTGACAGCAGCTTGATATAGCTGTCTCTCGAGAGGCTGTCCCAGAGCCTGACAAATATAGAGTTGGATGCTCACAGCCAACCATTGAACTGAGCATGGGGTCCCCAATGAGCTCTCAAAAGGAGGAGTTAGAGAAACAACTGAAGGAGCTGAAGGGGTTTTCAACCCCATAGGAGGATAATAATATCAACCAACCAGAAGCCTCAGAGCTCCCAGGGACTCCCACCAACCAAGGAGTACACATGGAGAGACCCATGGCTCCAGCTCCATATGTAGCAGAGGATGGCCTTGTTGGGCATCAGTGAGAGGACAGGCCCTTGGTCCTGTGAAGACTTGATGCCCTAGTGTAGGGGAATTTGAGGGTGGAGAGGTGGGAGTGGGTGGGTGAGTGAGTGAATCATCCTCATAGAAACAGGGGAGAAAGGATGGGATAGGGCGGTTCAGGTGGGAGTGGGGTGTCCAGGAAAGGGGATAACTTTTGAAATGCAAATAAAGAAAATATCCAATAACAAAATATTAAGCAGGAAAAAATATAATGTTAAAAGTGTTGCAACCTGAGATACAGCCTTACCTCCAGTATAGAAGGTGGAGTTCTGAACTTGGGAAAATGTATATTAGAGGCTTTTGGAAGGTTTCCTTCCATTACACTTTAATACCATTTAACATCTAATTCCCTAAATTTCTTTGAATGTGTCTTGATAGCAATGCCACAAAAACGTGTTTGTGTGTTTGTGTATGAATTTAACATGAGATTTTTTTCTGAAAGCTTGTAGATGAATAGATATTAATTAAATACAGTAAAATTATACAGGATATAAATATGTTATATATTAATAATTTAATAATATTTTAACAATATCTTCAAGTAACACAATGATAGTAGGTATGTGTTATCACCTTGAACTTCAGATTCTTGTTCAGCATTCACCTTGCTTGGCCAGATTCTCAGATGCCTTCAGTATTTGTTATTCATACTTCCTTGTTCTTGGTTCCACTGGTATGTTGTTGGACTCTCCAACTGTTTTTGAGTGCATTATTATGTCTCTTGTATAAAGTACAAAGATAGTAATGCCAGTGGCTTGGTATTGGTGGTACAGTTCTTATAGAAACTCAGTTCTTGGCTTTCTTAGCTGAGGTCGTATTTCCTCTTGTAATAGACTGTACTCCCAAGAGAAGTCTTATTTAGTGTCTAATTCCACCCAATATTGTATGTGCTATATACAACCAACATTGCCTTTCATGATGAATTCTGCCTTTTAGTCCTTTTCCAATTGCCATTTTTTTATATTCAAGGTGCTTTCATTTTTAATATAGAGATGTTGTGATGTTGCCAGTTAATTTAAGGAATCTGTGGCCCTTTTCGCAATAATTGCAAGGAGGATAGTCTTTCTAAAAAGAAATACTTGCCCTGCTTTAAATTCCTTCAAATATTTTATGTTACATATTTGCATTTACTACATGGCTTCCTCTGGAGAAGAAGCATGGTTATGCAGTTGCACAGCTTGCAAATTCAACATGAGATTTCTCTGTGGAAGCTTGCAGATGCACAGAAATTAAATAAAGTAAAATTATGTACGAAATGAATGATCTGTAAATTCATTTGAAATGCCCATAGGTACCCCCTTTCCATAGAGAGGATACTTTTAGTGATATGCTGCATTGATTTTCTTGTATGTCACATTACATTGGGTTGGTATGTCTCATTATACGATGTTATCACTTTATGGTACTGTGGCTTATGTGGTGACACTGAGAGCATAATGTAATGTGATGCACCATGGCTGTGAAATGCCATTAAACTATGACACTCCAGAGAGTCAGTGAATTATGCTCTGTCACCACCAGCACTTCAGAAAGCTCAGAGAGCTGCAGGAAGCACTTGCTTGCAGGATTATTTGAATTTGTTTATCTACTTCATTTGAGCTTTGCCAAGCAGCATGTTGATAGGTTTAACAATACTACCAATACCCCTTCTATTTGGATTGCTTTTAAGAAAAGCACCTGTCAACATCATGCTTTGCTTATTTAGGCAATTTTGGAGCAATGATGTAAAGATTTTGTCACCATAATTAACATTTTCTTCAGGTTATGCTTGCTTTTTGAGGGTGAGAGTGTTTTTTCCCTCCATGGCTTTTTGTTTGGAAAAGTTCACTCAGAATAATCCAGAAATCACTTGGGGGTTCACTCAGAATAAACCAGAAATCACTTGGGGGTTTGTGTTTTCATTTTATTGTAGTTTATTTTTCAGTTTTATGGTATATCATGAATCTTCTTGTCCAAAGACACTTTTAACATAGTGTAATCTCATGTTTTTTCTTTTTTTCTTCTTTTCTATTGTTCTTTCTTTCTTTCTTTCTTTCTTTCTTTCTTTCTTTCTTTCTTTCTTTTGTTTTTTTGATATCACACTGTAATGATTTGTTCCCTGAGGGTTTTCACATCATGATAGTACTAGGTTGGAAGAAAACAAATAACTTTCTGGGCTTGTCTTTGGTTTTGGAATCTTATAATAAAGAAAGATGTTATTTAAAGGCAGTTTTGTTTTGTTTTTTTAAATTAGGAATCTTTCAAGATAGAATTCACAGTTAAGATTCTCAGTAGTTATTATTTGCATCAAAGGAAATCATGGTTTCCCTTAGAGACTGGATCACTTAAAAGCAACAACATTTTAAAAATGTAAAATTTTACATTCTGTGTAAGAAATTCATTTTAATATGTATAATTTAGTTTTACTCTGACAGTAAGTATGTCCATTACTATTTTATTTAGTGTATATAAGGAAAGAAAAAATTATTTTACCAAATTATTTTCCACTTTTTCTTTTCAGGCCTTTTTGAAGTAAAATCTTTATTGTTATCATTCTACACTGTCAATACTTATTATGGAGATTTTTCTTTCCTAATTATTTATGTGTTTGCTTAAGTACAATAACAACAAATCAATTGTCATGACAACATTATGACACATTTATATAAACAAACCAGTTAGTGTAAATGCTGTTCATATTGTGTCTTTGTACCACCTAAATAACTATGCAATATCTTAAACCCTCTTATATTTCCTATTAATACAGTAATCTCACTTGAAAATACTGTATTTTGTATTAATACAGTAATCTCACTTGAAAATATTCATCCCACTTGGACTCATGTAGGTTCAGAGGTAGAGTGTGGCCCCTGTGAATGCTGCTGTCTTCATCACTCAACTGTTTTCTTTCATTTTGTTCACGGCGTTTTTTCAAATAAATACTACCCAGAAATGTAGCACTTCATGATATTTCTTCTTTGATGATCATCATGCTGTTTCTTCATATTTAAATACAATTACACTAAGAGATATATTTTTTTAATCAACTAAAATTGCCTTCCATTCTGGCAGTTTAAAAAACAAAGGAAAGTATTATTGAGACATGTATGTCATTTAAATTTGATTATGGTTTCAAATGATTCAACTGTAACAAGGATTCCCTGAGTCCATTTAATTTGATCTTATACTTGGAAAATGAGTAGTCACACCACCAGTTTTCATCTACCTGGGATATTTGCTATAACCTTAAAAGCTTTAAAAATATTTGCGTACCACATAAAGATTACTGGTACATGGATGTTAGGGAAGTATTGCCAATTACAAAGTTCCTGGATAGGAAACTGTCTAAGTTGGTTTTCATTTATCCCTGGATCATGTTTACAATTCTTATGTGAACATATATCTTTTGCAAAACCAGTTGTGAATTGTCAGTAGAGTAGTAAAAGTGTATTTTTGTTGCTGTGATTAGTTTTGTTCTACGAGTCAGTATACGAATGTATGTATATGTTCATATTTCTGTGAAATCAGATTGTAAGATAGTTAAAATCACATAAAAATAATAGATGTTGGAACTATGGAAATTGCTTGCATTCTGTATTCCCTTAGCAATTCTTTAGATAGTTAAGATTTTAGTTCTATTTTAGGGTCACTAGTGATGTCATTAGTTAATCTTTTGTTTTCTCTTGTTGTATAGCAAACTGTCACACCCTCTGTGGCTTTTCTGAAATATCCTTAATATTTTACAGTCTCCTTAGGTTAAAAAGGCTTAACTGAATTTCCTGCTCAAACCCTCCCTAGTTAAAACTCAAGGTATTATACAAGCTATGTTCTAAGTTGGAGGTTTAACCAGGGAAGTGTTCATTTTCCCAAGTATTTTTGGTGTTGGAAGAATGTCATTATGGCTAAAGATCTGTGTCTTAAAAATTAACTTTGTGTATTACCCTTCAAATCAAAACAACCCTGAAGTTCTATCTTACATCAGTCAGAATGGCTAAGATAAAAAAACTCAAATGACAGCAGGTATTGGAGAGCATATGGAGAAAAGAGGAACACTCCTCCATTTTTGCTGGAATTGCAAGTTGGTACAACCATTCTGGAAATCAGTTTGGCAGTTCTTCAGAAAACAGGACACTCAGAAAATTAGTACTACCTGAGGACCCAGCTATACCACTCTTGGATATATATGCAAAAGATTCTCCAACATTTAACAAGGACACATGCTCTAATATGCTCATAGCAACCTTATAATAACAGCCAGAAACTAGAAAGAACCCAGATGTCCTTCAACAGAGGAATGAATACAGAAAATATGGTACATTTACACAATGGAGTACTACTCAACTATTAAAAACAATGAATTCATGAAATTCTTAGGCAAATGAATGTAACCAGAAAATATCATCCTGAGTAAGGTAACCCACTCACAAAAGAACATACATGATATACACTCATTGATAAGCAGATATTAGCCCAAATGCTTGGAATATCCAAGATACAATTCACAGACCACATGAAGCTCAAGAAGAAGGAAGACCAAAGTGTTGATGCCTCAGTCCTTCTTAGAAGGAGGAACAAAGTACTCACAGGAGGAAATATGGAGACAAAATATGCAGCAGAGACTGAAGGAAAGCCATCCAGAGACTGCCCTACCTGGGGATCCATCTCATATATAGCCATCAAACAAAGACACTATTGTGAATGCCAAGAAGTGCATGCTGACAAAAGCCTGACATAATTGTGTCCTGAGAGGCTGTACCAGAGCCTGACAAATACTGAGGTGGATGCTCACAGCCAACCATTGGACCCAGCACAGGATCCTCAATGGAGGAGAAAGAGAAAGGATTGAAGAGATGAAGGGGTTTGCAACTGCATAGGAAGAACAACAATATCAACCAACCAGACCCCCCAGAGCTCCCAGGAACTAAACCACCAAACAAAGAGTATGCATGGAGAAACCCATGTCTCCAGCTGCTTATGTCACAGAGGATGCTGTTGGTGGGCATCTGGGAGGAGTGGCCTTTGGTGCTATGAAGGCTAGATGCCCCAGTGTAGGAGAATGCCAGAGCAGGGAGACAGGAATGGGTGGGTGGGTAGGTGAGTGTCTTCATAGAAGCGAGGGGGAAGGGGTTTGAGATAGGGTTTTTCTTGTAGGGAAAGCCAGGAAAGAGGATAACATTTGAAATTTAAATAAGGAAAATATCTAATAAAAGAAAAGAAAAAAAATTTTAAAAATTATGTTTGCGGTTACCTCTGGAGTTCAGACTTTGAGTTTCCTTCCTTGTGGTCATTTCCATAAGTGTTTTCTCCAAGTTAAAATGCAATCCTCTATAATATGATAAAATTGCTGTACTTACATATCTGCTTAGCCATCTCTTACTTGTTAGGTCACTGTTCTCACCTGCATCTAAGGAGATGATGTGACTCTGGCACTCACTGAAGGGACATCTACAGTAAAACATCCCTGATTACATAAAATATATATATAGTTGATGAGAAACACTCCAAGTTGTTTACATCAGCATTCTTATGTGTCTTCTCTGGAAGAAGGTTGCTTTGCAGCTGTAACCCAAACATTTCTGAAATTAACCAAATCAGCAGGAAATTCTGAGAAAAATAATACATTATTGTGTATTCTTTCACATTGGTGAATCAGTAGGACATTATCATGACTCCTTAGCCTTTTCCAATTTTAAAAGCACAGTATTTGAGTGCTCATATAATCCCATCTAAACAGTGGTAGTGATGGCAAGAACTATGCAGGTCAGTTCTTTTAGTCCTTTTGGGACATTATGTATATTACAGTTGATTTCTTTATAACACTATAGAAATGGAAGCATGCCACTATCCTCTGTATAAAATGAGATAATAAGACCATAATTTGGTGAATTTTCCTGAAGTAAAAGCTAATAATGAGAAAAATGCATTTTAAGTAAAATCTGGATGAAATAAAAGTATTAACACTCATAGGTATTTTGATTTGATATATAAATGTCCATATTAGAAAATTATCTTACAATTTTTTTAAAGAAACCTTCATGAACATTAGGAAAAATAAGTTTTGTGTAGGTGGATTTGAGAATATAGTTATTATGTGTAATTCTCGAACTTTTTATAAGAGAATTGTTTAAACTTCACTGATAAGATTTTGTGCTTGGTATGATATGTCATGAGATGAGGATGAATTTATGCATAGAAAGATAATGAACACCATCATTTGTTTCTGTCAATGTTAAAACAAAAATTATTTACATAAACTGGTAAATATCTTGGAGGATAGGAGCATTTCTAGAGCCACTTAGGTTAGTACCCATAGGTCTACCCTGTGTTCTAGTTTCTAAAACTATCTAGCTTTGAAACCCTCTCCATTTGATAGTTCTTAAGAATCATATTTCTATAAGTGCGACAGGAAGGACTCTACCATTTTCTTTACATTGACACTTTTTTGTTTTGGTTTGGTTTTTCAAGACAGGGTTTCTCTGTATAGCCCTGGCTGTCCTGGAACTCACTCTGTAGACTAGGCTGGTCTCGAGCTCAGAAATCCACCTGCCTCTGCCTCTCAAGTGCTGGGATTAAAGGCATGCACCACCACTGCCTGGCTAAGATTGACACATTTCATAATTTTGTTTCATTATTTAAGACAGCTTTCCATTTAATGAAATAACATGCTTCATTTGCCAGGTACTCAAATTATGGTTTTAAATATCTGATGACTTTAAGATATGAGAGGGTAACTGTGTGTGATCAAAGACTAAAATGAAAGAGTTTATCTCCCTGCAAAAAAGCGCACAACTTGTTGTCTTCCTCATTAGCTTAGACATTAATAATTTTATATTATATTTTAGGATAAAATAAATATATCAAAAGATGAATGGATAAGTAAAATGTGGTGCATTCATAAATTCGAAATACTATATATCTGTAAAACAAAAAAAAACATGATATTTACAGGAAAATATACAGATTAGAATCTAAAAAAATAAAAAAATAACTAAAGTCACCCTAACTCCAAAGGTAAAAGCATCATGTTCTCTCTCACCTGTGAGTAATAGCCTATAATGTAAAATATATATATATATATATATATATATATATATATATATGTATATATGTATGACGAGAATGTGTTGAAAAGGCAAAAGAAACACGTCATGAAAAAAGATATAATGCTAATTGTTTTTAGTTTCAATTTCATTATAGTATTTGTATGTGTGTGTGGTGGATAAGTCCATAAGAAATTAATTGATAATTTATGTGTAAATCATCAAGCAAAGCTCCATGGCTACAAAATAGCTATTCCAAGTTTGCAGAAACTTACTGAGATTCATAGATTTGAAGATTAGGGGAATGTTTGTTTGACTACCTGCTTTAATCTAGCTATGTGATTATTATTGCAAAATGATTAAATTTATAAGCTAAAAGTAAAATAGTAATAAAAAACTAAAATTAAATAATTCCATTGCAAATCAATGACTTTCTGTAGAAGTGTTTCAAATCAAGTTTAAATTTTTAAAAAGTAATGTAAAAGATAAGACACAGAGTCTTTAAAGAACAAAATGGTATTTAGAGATAATAAACTTTTCCACTTTTAAAAACATTCATCATGTGGTAAGTGGGAATCTACATAGGGATTTTCTCTTGCTCTTGCTTTCTCGCTCTCTCACTCTCTTGCTCTCCCATTCTCTCGCTCTCTTTCCTGTTCTGGTTTCTGTCTCCTCTGGTCTCCTTGTCAGCAGATGAGCATTTACTGTCTTTGCTTGCTTTTCAGAATGTTTCCTCTACCAAAATAAACTAACTGTTTTACTCTGTAATTTTATGTTCACCTTCGTTTTAGTTTTACCATTTTCTTGAAAAAAATATATATTTGACATTTCTTTCTTTGTCATGTTTCTTTGTTAAGCTAAATTTTAAAAAGTGCTCTTTTAACCTTTGAATTTTCTTGAAAGAATTAATTGGCATTAATTCAGAAAAACTGGATATAAACTCCTCATTTTATCTTCAACGGGAAGTTAGCAATTGTGTAATCCTTACTTTTCTTCTCATCTCTATGACAAAACACCCAACAGAACAACCTAATGGAAGGTTCACAGTATCAGAAGACACAGGAATAGACTGGTATCTGGGGCATATTCATTGTAATGATTCAATCTACACCTAAGGGTCCTAGGATTTCTCAAGGCCAGGGACTTAGGAACTGTAAGGACTCAGGGCCAATGTATATTCCTCAAGAATAGTCTTTCCTGTCCTACATATGACAGGTAGGTTCTAGAGCCTAAAGGTACAAGAACCTTCAAAAACAGTGATATTAGCTGTGGATAAGTACTCAAGCACTGAAATAATAGAGATTGTGTGTCACATTTCATATTAAAGCCATAACAATATCCTAAGGAAATAATAATCAGAATATATTGTGAATATTAAACCTTATTAAGCAACAAAGAATGGAATGGAATTGTTTATATTGATAACAAAGACCCCGTTGGGAATGTAGATACAGAATTAAGTCTTAGTGTCATCTGCTATTCCAGAATGAAGCAAATCCAACAGGTTCTAGTTTATCAACTCTGTGTTAATGGGGGTGAAAAAATTGGTTTTACAATCAAGTCATAAATTTTATGAAATTTCAATATTGTTTATAATACAGTTCTGATGCATAGAGCTAACCTGCTTTTATTTTGTACCTATGTTCCCTTACATGAATGTACTTTTATATCTGAGAACACAGGGAACAGTAAAGTTAGTCAGCCATTGGCTAGGGGGCTTATTATTCATGTAAGACAATGGCCATCAAAGCCTAATTTTTAACCAATTCTGATATTTCACTTCAAAATTCGTGTTAGGGTTTTACTTAATTAAGACTCTATTCCAATATAGTCATGATATTTAATCTAAAACATTTGTTTTGAGAATGTAAATCTATGATATCGATCTGCCTTCATATTTGCTCACAAATATCCTGTGCTTCTCCTACTGCCAAAGTGGCCTCCAAGTTCCTAGGGATGTGACTCACAGAAAACACATAATTATAACATGTCTGTGCTATATTTTTCAAGGCTCACTTCTAGTCACATATGTGTGTCACATGGGAACTAGATCCCAAAGGTTCCTCTAAGTACTCAAAGGAGTATCACCAACTAGGGACCAAGGCTTAAGACTTAGCCTGCTTGTCCTTCTTCAATGTATCTGTGTATTGATGCAACATGACAGGAAACAGAGGTTAGTGGTAGTGCTATCCAAGTAGTCCTGGTTCCAACTTTTTACAGTGGATTGCAACCTCATGTTGGTATCATAAATCAATAAGGAGCATGTGAAAACATTTGGCTGCAGTAAAAAGTTTTCAGCGTACAATGGCTAAAATCTAAATTTATTATGAAACATTCAGTGACTCAGAAGTGTTTCTGGCAACAATCTCCCTATCACAGTCCTTGACTTCTCTGCAGGTTTGGTTCTTAACATGTCCTTTTCGTACTCTTCATGCTGTCTCCAAGCCAACATCAATAGACACTGCCTGAAATTCCTAAACTCAGATACCAGATTACTGCTATATTATCAATTACAATGAACCACATTTTCTGGTGTCATAGAAGCACAATGATTTAATTAATTATATAAACAGAGACAATATTTTTCTATTGACCCTCTTCTGAATGTGTCAAATTGTTGTATCTTTCTATTTGATTGTGTTAGAATGCTTGATGTTAAGATTATTGTTTTAGTAACTGAAGAGTTTCATAAAATATTGTGCAAAGAATTTGAATAAGCTTATGAGTAGCCTCATTCTCAGCACTGATGATTATAAAATAAACATATTAATTAAACCCCCAAATGTGGAATATCCAATATACCCTGAAGTACCAAATATTCACCTAAGCTTTAATTCTTTATGTAAAAATAAATAAGCACTTACATCTCATTAGAATACATATTTGCTATCTTTAATAAATTATATGCACAATTAAATTGTTTTAAAATAATTTCCTTGTGGTTTATTTAAGTAAATATTTGATTTGCATGCCTATTTTCTACACGTAAACACTTGAGAGAATCTGAAATCTTGGATGGAAGATGTCCGTAGTAGATCCTATCTAAGAAGCTGTGGTTCAGTTTATGTCAATGACATCAAGGCAACAGAAGCCTGGTATTAAATATCTAAAGCCACAGTGCTTTCCCCTTTGCTCCTGCAGTGTGTCAAGATATAGCAGGAGTTCTTGGTTGATTCTCACTCTATTTTTTAGTAGAGCAACTCTTTGTGGAACTAATTCTGGGTATCAGGATTCAAAACAATGACTCACACTGCTTCTTCAACTTATAAAAAGGAAGTTTTTTTTTAAATTGTGTGTGTGTGTGTGTGTGTTAGTGCCTATAAGGACCAGAAAAGGGAGCTGGGTCCCTTGGAGCTAGAGTTGCACATGTTTCTGAGCTGTGAGACATGAGTTCTGTGAATCAAACTCTAATCCTGTGAAATAGCAGCAGTTTCCTTCTCTGACATTTTATCTTTATAGTTAGAGTGACACAGCATTTCTATTACATTCCACTGGTCAAATAATTAAATACAGGATACAAATGTATTAGGATCAACTTAGAAAATCAGAAGTATTAGAATTCACATGACAAGCTGGGAAATATGTTAACTCATCTTCCTTTCTTCAGGTCAGATAACTTATTTTTAAGGTGTGGAAAGTCTTATCATATCTCAAATAACCTTTAATTTCTTTCTATTTTAAAGCTATAATAGTAGAGTAGGCACAGGGTTGCCACAGTAAAAATGACAAAGACAGTCGTCACTAGCCCAGAGTTGTATGGATTCTCACTAAGCAAGGACATTTGTTTCTGTATTCTGATTATAAGAAGTATTCTATGATGAAGCCCAAGATACTTTCTGAAATGAGCTTCCAGGTGTTTTTGTCTAAAGCTTTTTTTTCTTTTTATTGTCTTGATCAGCTACATCTGAAATTGGAGAATATGTCCTTGTGGGGGAAGGGGAAAGAGAATGAATAGCTTTCTCAGCTTGCTTCCCAGCTGTCAACTGCTAGAAGACCAGGAGTCACATTATATTTCTAATACTCTATTTTAGCTTTTGAACATGTCAGGTTCAAAAGTAAACACTCAAAATTAAGTTAGGTTGTTGATCCGGTATCTTTCTACCTCATATAATACACCTCGTATAATAATTGGTACACTTACAAAACCATTTTAGAAATGAGTCACACATGTACCTTGATTTAGCCCTTTGTTGGCATCATGATTCTCCAACTTTTATATTTAAGACAAAAGAAGCACTTTGCATTCCTACCAGCAATGGAGAAATGGTCCTCTTTCTCCACATCCTTGCCAGCATCTGGAATACCTGAGTTTTTGATCTTAGCCGTTCTGGCTGGTGTGAGGTGGAATCTCTATCGTTTTGATGCACTTCCCTGATGACTAAGGATGTTGAACATTTCTCTTTTTTCAAGCATATATAAATATATTATCTTAGTTCTAGAAGCAAAATACCTAAATTTGAATTTAATCTCTAATATTATATATAGAAGCTACACAGTGTGAAGCTATATAGTGTGGTTAAGCAAAATTCACAACAAATATAAAGATAATTAACATACATTAGTTGTTTTTAAATTTCTTTTTAATTGATTATTTTATTTATTTACATTTCAAATGGTATCTCCCTTCCCAGTTTCCCCTCCACAAGGCCCCTATCCCCACCTCCTTTCCCCTACCTCTATGAGGATGCTTCCCCACCCGCCTACCCACTCCTGCCTCTGTGGCCTAGTGTTCCCCTATTTTGGGTCATCAAGTGCTTCTCAGCCATTCGAGATTCCTCAGTTGAGAATTCTTTGTTTAGCTCTGTACTACATTTTTTAAGTACGTTATTTGGTTTTCTGGAGTCTAACTTCTTGAGTTCTTTGTATGTTTTGAATATTAGCCCTCTATCAGATGGAGGGTTGGAAAAGATCTTTCCTAGTCTGTAGGTTGCCATTTGGTCCTATTGACCATGTCCTTTGCCTTACAGAAGCTTTTCAGTTTCATGAGGTCCCATTTGTCAATTGTTGATCTTAGAACATTAGCCATTGGTATCCTGTCTAGGAAAATTCCCCTGTGCTCTGCCATAGCCTGACTAATACTGATGCTCACAGCCAACTGTTGGACTGATACGAGGAGGCCCCCAAGGGAAGAGTTTGGGAAAAAGACTGAAGGAGCTGAAGTGGATTGCAACCCTATAGGAAGAACAACAATATCAACTAACCAACTAACAGGACCCCCCTCTAGAGCTCCCAGGGACTAAACTACCAACTAAAGAATACACATGGAGGGACTCCATGCCACAGATATAACAGAGGGTTGCCTTATCTGGGATCAATGGGGTAGGGAAGGCCCTTGGTTGGGTGGAGGTTTGATGCTGTAGCTTTGGAGGATGCTAGGGTGGTCAGGTGAAAGTAGGTGGATGAGTTGAGGAAGCGGCCTCACAGAAGCAGGGGGAGAGGGGATAAGATAGGGGACTTGCAGAGGGGAAACCAGGAAGGGGAACAACATTTGAAATGTAAACAAATAAAATGACCAATAAAAAAAAAAGAGTATACATGAACCGAACTGATTCAGCTCCATAGTTCCTGCTGCATATGTAGCAGAGGACTGTCTCATCTGGCATCAGTGGGAGGGGAGGCGCTTGGTCCTATGAAGGGTCGATGCCCCAGAGTAGGGGGATGCTAGAGGAGTGACACAGGAGTCAGTGGGTGGTTGGGGGAGCACCCTCTTAGAGGAAAAGGGGAGAGCGATGTGGTGGGAGATTCACAAAGGAGAGCCCGGGACGAGAGATAACATTTGAAATGTAAACAAATAAAACGATAAATCAAAAAAGAAACGACAACAACAACAAAAAAGACAGAGGGAGAGAGGGTAGGAGGAAATGGGAGGGGGCTTTTTCCTTTAGACAGTTTTGCTAATAGGAATGAGCTGCTACATACCAATTGATTGGTTTCATCCTTTCTAAAGATCTCTTTATGTATTCATTCTTTTCACATGTGTACCTACTGAAAATACCATTTTAATTGCTGCAGACTGGTAATGAATGAACATAATAGAAAAGTTTTTTTTTTTATTTTCAGAAACAGAAACTAAATCGCATTGATAAAGCAGAAATGGTTTCTATTAAAAGAATACTAGGTATATTACAACATTTTTGGTTGACTCTGGTCATCATCAGAAAGGTCAGTAAACTGTAGATATTCGCCTCTCAATTCTTTGCTTAAATTCCAGTCACTCAGTCTCATTCTCAGTTCTATAGCAGAAATCTCCTATGGCTTCCCGTTACTCTCTGCCCTCACTTCCAGCATATCAGCAGATCTCCTCCAAACATCTTCTCACTCTATCACTTTGTCCCAGCTACAAATTCTAGCAGGCATTCCCTGGGAACAAGCTTAGACTGCCAGAGAAGCAGATATCTTCACCTCTACCTCTCTTCTTTCAAATAAAATTCTCCAGCATAAACCCCAGATATGTAGCAGACCACCTCCTGCAGTGTCTCTACACACTCTGCTCCCATTCCTAGGTGACTAAACAGATTCTAGTTTGGATTTTCCTACTCCAATGTGTTAGGTTTTGTTGTATCTTTTTATATTTAACTTAATTTTATCCCTTACATGTCTGTCTGTTTTCCAATGAAGGACGGAAAGAGGGTGGATCCAGGTGGATGGAAAGGTAGTAAGGAACTTGAAATAGTAAAGGGAGGGGAAAATAAAATCAATATATACTATGTGATAAAACAATCTATTCTCAATAAGAGAAAGAAGAAAGAAAAATTAATTGCTGGGATAAAAGAATTACTCTTAAGTCTAAGTTTCTAGGAATAATGCCAATGTCTCTCCTGCAGAGTTCACCTGATGAGGTATTATTGCCGCTGCTATCACTCTAAGTAAGGAACATTGTTGGTAGCATGGATTTCCAGATGGAAGCAAGTTCTATTCTGCCAAACGACATTACTGCTGCCTGACTTATAATTTGATACCCTTGGGGCTACTGTTATTGAAAATAGAGCACAATTTTGATGGAACAGCTTTCTTGAGCTCTTTCTTTTGAATTCTGGTTCTTCAGATGTTTTGTAGGTTTTCCCTATAGGAGAGTCAACTTTTAAGATTGGAAATTAATCAACCATAGAGAAAATGATCAAAAGTGCTTGACAGAAAAGTAAATGACATCTATAATTTCATATTCTTTTCAGCAGACACAGCAAAGAAGCAAAGTTTAGGAGATGTTTACAAATACTGAAAGTTTGCCTAGATATTGCATATGGGTGCTAGGTATTTTGATGTTATTGCATCTTTTTTGACTGGAAATTTCAAACTCTTAATACTTCTAATGATAACAGTACATGAACACAATGCAATTTATATTAAGGGTGCAATTTCTCACTATCTTATCTTCTTAACTTTTTCTAGGACTCTTTCATGTCACTATTATAGCTGTCACCTAATAGAAAGGAAAAGAAGTACATATATGCTTTTCATTTGATCCAGAGTTAGTTCCCTATATTTTAGAACTGAGACCTGAGACTTCAACATATGTTTTCAAGATATTAAATTGTAACTGTGTGTTGATACCAGAAGAGGAAATTTCAGAGCAAAGACACAACTTAGCACTGGGAAGTTGGCTTAGGCAAGATTAGAAATCTGAATACCAGGTGATGACAGAGTAAATAGACTCTCAGATTCGATGTCTTCGTAATAAAGGATCACAAAGTGTGCAATGTCTGTGAGGAGACAACAGAGCAAATAAATAGCTTACAGTAAAGACTTCTCACTCCTAACATTCACATCACATTCATTAAGCTTCATAAGTCTAGCAGGACTATATTCTTCAAATTCAATTCTGCTGTTACTGTATATATTAGTTGCCTGAATATTAGATTTGTATGACAGCATTTGTTGGCAGCAATATCTAACATATATCATACATTGAAACCACGATTTTTTAAACATGTTGATTTTTTGGGAATCATATTGTGCCCATCATCAGTCTTGGTTTAGTCTCCTTTTCTATGGAACTCACTTGTCTGTGTCAGGTCCTACAATGTTAGTTAATACTTCTGGTGTACTTTTCCAAACCCAAGGAGTATAAAGGTATTAGCATAAAATGTCTGTCTTCCTCTCTTTCACTCTGTCTTCTGTAATGGCTTCTATTAAAGTATCTTCTGCCCTCTATGAGTATTCCTATGTCCAGCTAATCCTTTTGGAAGAGATTGTAGTGCTCACCAATGCCTTCAACTGTGCAGAATCCTCCTTTATTGAATAAAATCATCAGTTTTCTAAAATCATTTTAAACTTGTCCACTTCTGAACAAGCATGTTACTCCATGTCCTTATTATTCCTTATGCACTGCATTTTACTTCTCATATTAGATTTATGTAGATATGGGATCAAATAAATCAAAGTATAAGTCAAATGTAAAATTGAGATAAGTCTTTCAAGGAGTTCATTATATTTGTTATACAAAACTTTTCACAATCTCTTTCTTTGTATATGAATATATTATATGTATGTGTGGGTGGGTGACTTTTACATTTCTTCATATCTCTATTGTAATTTCACGCTCAAAGAATCCTGAAATTTTCAGAAACTTGCATACGCAAATAGCTTTGTGTCTCCACTTTTGTCTCTGTCTCTTTCTCTGTCTCTCTGTGTATGTGCGCTTGTGCATGTGTGCGTATGTGAGTGTGTGTGTCTCTGTATGTGTGCATCTATGTCTCCTTGTTTGTGTGTGTGTGTGTGTGTGTGTGTGTGTGTATGTGTACTTCTCTAAAGAAAATTGTATCCTATTTTTGTGGATATTTTGCTTTGGTTACATTAGTTTTAACCATTATGCTTTCCCTAACATCTCTGCCCCATTTGCTTATCTTATTCACCATAATGATGCATTGTCTTCTTCATGCAGATGGTATGCTGATTTATCTCTCCCAGTGGACATTTCTGCTGTAATTTCAAAGCCCTCAGGCTGTAAGACTAAGATTAAAGACCAAAAGTCTCAGCATTTCTACAAAAGAGTCTATACAAACACAACAGCAGGAGAGCTTCCCTTGATTTAATGATGTTCTAAAGTGAAAGAGACTGGAGGAAGTGCAAAGCTAAGGTTATAGAGAAATCAACTCCAAGGTCTTCTGGACTGGTATTATTCAGTTGTTTCTTAAATGTTTAATTTAACTTCTAAGGAACATTGATCAAGCATGACCATTGTTCTTTGAGACTGATTTATAAGTAGAGAAACAGCTTGAATGCACACACTGCTAGGTTAAAATCACAGCATGATGAGTGTGAAAAATTTTAAGAGAGGTAATAAAACATAGTTTTCTACACTCACACAGAGAGAGAGAGAGAGAGAGAGAGAGAGAGAGAGAGAGAGAGAGAGA
>NW_021604615.1:894646-918327 GCF_004785775.1 Grammomys surdaster
AATCATGTCTAGGGAATCCCACTACCCATTTTTCATGTATGTATTCCCATATCAATGAAATGAATTAATATAATCCCATTCAGGCATGCACAGAAGCTAAACAATCTCTCATGGGTAGATTTGGAGGATCTCTTCTAAGATATTCCAAGGTATTACATAACTTATCATTAACAATAACCATTATGAACTCAGTTCCATTTTTCTCCAGATTTGATGTATTGGTTTTTACATCAACATTACACAGATCAACCTACCATATGAAATATTTCAAATTGTTTCTCATATGATTTTTAAAATTTCAGTCTTACCTCTAGCTGAGGTATTTTTCATACATTGGAAAATATATCTCTAGCAAACATTTGTCAATTGGCAGATCTCCTTTCTTAGTAACCTCCAGAAGCAGTGTCTTTAGACCATCTTTAAATATAAATCACCTAAAATTTTCCTCTGGTCCCATCATCTCCATTTCTCTCTGTGTTCCTCTGTAGGTCAAATATAGTCAAATTATTCAGAGCCTTTTCCTTGGTCCTACTCAAGTAAAACATTTTTATATTCATGTGTTCCTATTCCTACTCATCTTCCAGAATTTCATGACAATCATTTTATTGGCAAACATTTTCTTGGCCTTATGTTAAAACTTCAATATAGTTTTAAAAGTTTATATTACCTTGTCTGAATCCACATTTTTCTCTTTTACATATATCAAAACATTAGATTACATGTTATCTAATTATTAAATTATTTGTCTCCCTCTCAGGGAAATAAATTCCACTGTAATAGAGAGTGTCTGTATATGTGCATCATCATGCATGAGCTTAATGTATGACATGTATGTGTGTGGCTGTAAGAGTCAAAAGAAAGCTTTAGTCTCTAGAACTAGTGTTGCAGGCAGTTGTGAGCTACCTGATAATGATCCTGAGTTATAAGGCTGTATCTCCTGCAAGAATAGTGTCTTAGGCAGTTGTAGACACTGATGAAACCAATTCTTAAAGTCAAAGTCTTTAAATTAGCCAACCATTGTATAAGTTATACACATTTGTTACAAAACTCGTATTCAGTTCTATTATTTTAAAATATTATTCTTATCAAAGGAATGCTATTTGCTTATAACTTAAACTAGATAAACTCTAAAAACCCCAATTAAAGTGAACGTAGCTGTAAGTTGACTACATTGTAGAACTTACACTGATCCCCTTTATTTTTTGGTAACAGCAAAGGATGACATGGAACAAGTGTGAATATTGATAAAAATCTTCATTTTAAGCAAACTAAATATGGATAAAATATACCCCTTATGTTTGTATATTTAATGAATGGGATCTTTATTTCTATTAACATCTCTTTCTTGTGTAACACATGATCATTTTACACACTCCTTAAAATGTACCGATCTTTAGACATTACTACTTAAAATGACATGCTTTGAATTAAGCAGATGTGAAGTTAAACTCTCACCCAGCATATAGTACCTGGGACAACAAGGTCAAACTCTCTGCATGTCATTTACTTAGTCTGTATTATGGGGATTGTGGTGACACTTCAATGATATAAATAAGATCTACGCATTTCTTTGCAAAGGCCCTCCACAAAGGTGCACAGTGTTGGTTCCTGTTGTATCTCTCTATCTCTCTGTGTGCCTCTGTCTCCCTCTTCTTCCTCTATATGTTTGTTATTTGATGCACAGATCACAAGTATATAATATATAGTTATGAAAAAAACAGCACTCACTCAAGTTTAACCCCACATGTTATGAACTACAGTAACCAGGTAGAATAACATTTAACACCCGGGTGGATCCTGCATCTCTGGCTTATAGTGATGATCTTTTCCATACAGGAAGGTTTTACTTACTTTAACTCTTTAGTTTTGCATGGTAGTGGGAGACCTGGTATTCATTTCTCCCTAATCTCCTTACACACAAAACTCCACTCTTGAGATAAAGATAGTAATCATCAGGCAGGTCTCAGAAGTGGTAATTTCTTTGCCCACTACTTTCATTCCCTTTGGTGCTACATGTACATGGAATCATCAGATGTAGCTCAAGACAATTCTTGAAATTTTTCAGTCCTTGAAATTTCTACTTGATGGTCAGTATCCCAACCATTCTCATTGCTTGGTAGATATGGATCATCACCTTAAAGTCTGTCTTAAAAATGCATCTAGAATGACCAGACTTGATTACCTTGCTATGGCTCAACAGACTTTGGTTATAATGTATGGTCCAAGTAAAGGTCTAACCAATAAGACATCATATTGCTAGGACATATGTTTGTCCCCTTTTTCCATGTATTAGAATATCTTCCTTTTCTAAATTATAACTATATACTTTTGCTTTTTGTTATATTTTAAGGAATAATAAAAAGTATGAAAAATAAAACATACTCTAGGAATTTTAGTATAATACTATCTTATATTTAATTGAATCAATGCAAGGCAGTGCTCTACTGCCTTTTGATTTCTGGTTTGTATGTAAAAAAGAAACTGTTTTCTTTGAGAAAAAATTGAAGTATTTGTCGGTGGTATTTTGTTGTTGCTTCTTTGTAGTACTCTGGATAAAAGGGTATTTTAAATGACTTTAAAAATGTATGTGCTTGTATGTGTATGTGAATGAATTTTATGTGCATTCTGCAGATACAAGTGCTCCAGGAGACAAGTCAGTATGAAATCTCTTGGTACTGAAGTTAGTACTTTGTGGGCACTAGATTCTCTTTACCACTGAGTGAGTCATTTCTCTGGCTCCCTACAAAGGTATTCTTAAAGATACTACTTCAAAGTAGAAATTATTAAGAAAATGACAGCAAAAAGAAACAAAAAAATCAGTAAGTAATAAAAGAAGAACTTTGCCATTCAGAAAGCAATATGAGGTCCATATGATATCTCTGACCATTTGACTAATGTCTTAGAGATCTCATTCAAAAAGGCACTAATACAATAGAAATGAAGCTTAATCTGATACACAGCATCAGAGGATATGTAATAGAGAATACCTGCAATAAAAATGACATTCTCTCTCAGAAAACATGAGGCTTGGTGGATAAGGATTTGAAACAATTTAGTGCAAAGAACATGAATGAGGAAAATGAATAGTAGGAATATATAATTTATAGTAAGAATTAACATCTATAGGGAAAGAAAGAGCTCCAATCAACCTTGTGAATTTTACACCAAACCAGGGCCACTGCTTGTGGAAGAAACCTCAAAGGCAGCCTTAGGCTGCATGAGACAAGTTGTCTGATTCCCAGAGAGGCCAAAGACTGGGAAACTGATAATAAAAAATTTCTAATAATAATTGCCTGGGGAAAGATTCACAAAGATGGCAAGAAGCCAAGAATAAATTAATTTTAAACAAATCCCTGAACCTTTGCTCTCAGTGGCTTCTTTTTGGTATTTTGTCAAATGTCTTCAGTCTCAGAGCCCACTTCATATTGTTGCTGGTACATCCATAGTGCATCTTGGGTCAGACTGACAGTTAAAATTCTCCATTTTACAACCTATTTGGAAATTTCCCTAAATTCTAGCATGAAACAAATAGCAAACCTCAGTCACCAAACAGTTTAGTTCTCCTGTATATTTGGTTAGTCAAGGAATGCTTGGAGGAGAAAAGTAACAACAGTAGACACATAACCACTGTTTTTTTTTTTACTCATTTCTTTTTTCATTATAGATGGTTCATGTGAACATACAAAAATCATGAAACACCATGTACACCACAGTGATGATACCAGTTACTTTAGATTTGATTACAGCACAGTACTTGATTTCTGTACCACAGTAATTTTGTTCTATAATTTCAAACTGTGTTCTCAGTCAAATTTCTAGTATTAGCTAGAAATAAATTGTGACATAGTTTGATATAAAATGGAATTTTTCCATCTATCTTTATATGTGAGTCATATAATTACCAAAATTTTCATAGATTGAGAAACTGCAGTTATGATTCTTCATGGATATGAAACTCATGGTTGAGGACTATTAATATCAGACCAGTTGCAAAAACACAACAATATAAAATAAAAACAACAAATACAACAAACAGGACTGTGTATCCGCTGAGAGAAAATAGATCTTATAATCAGGGAAGAACAGGAAAGTATTTGTCTATATTATACAGAAAGTATAGTATTTGCAAATACTATAATAATAAAAAAGTTAGACACAATCTTACAAGTACTTACATTTGATTAGAAGCTACATATTCATGTGTCTTACTGAAGATTTGTTTTATAAACTTCATTTCCATTGCATAAAGATGGCAATTCCAAGCCATGAAACATATGTTGAGCTAAGAGGTCAAGATTCATGACAGAATAGAGATTTTATCCTTGTTACTGCTTGAGGAAGAGTCTTAAAGTTTGAAGCTGATTTCAAGATTTCTGTCCAGTCTATCATTTTCTTTAATTCTTAAATCTCCTGCTTCCATAATGCTGCAAATATCTGTGTACATCACCACATCCAGCTGAAATATAGATATTTTAAGAAATTCAAAGCAATGTTTGCCTTATTTATTTTTAAAATTATAACTTAATTACATTTTTTCTTTCCCTTTCCTCCCTCCAAACCTTCCCAAATACATTTTTCTATTCTTCTTCAAATCCATAGGTTTTGCACTAAGTGTTACTGCATGCATGTATGTTTAAGTGTATCGTTGGTTAATATAAACTGTTCAGTCTACATAAAGTTATTTTTATATATGTTTTCAGGGCTTCCGTTTGTCTCTGGAAGAAATTATTTCCAACTTACCCTTCCTTAAGTTCCTTAGAATAATTTCCTAAAAAGAGAGAAAAGAGAAAACATTAGCAACCATATAAAGGTCTTTTAACTCAAGAGTACACTAAAAAGACATTTCTAACCTTTTAAAATACTTATTTATTTTTATTTTATGTATCTGAGTGGTGGTCAGTGTGTATGTATGTACACCATGTGTGCGTGGTAGTGTGGCACATGTGGAGGCCAGAAGATAGTGTCATCAAACCTCTGGAAATAGAATTACAGATAATTGTGAATCATCATATGGGTGCTGAGGACTGAATCAGAGTCCTCTGCAAGAGCTATAAATGCTCTTAACTGTTCTAACAGCATATTTTGTGCCCCCCCTAAAATTTATTATCTGTCTTAGAAAAAGAGGATGGTAATTTAAAGAACAAGATGATAATACGAGGAAAGATGATTAGTATAAAATTTAGAACACAATAAGCACTATTCCACAAATTTTAAAAACAAATTCATTGCCTGGCAGTGGTAGCACACACCTTTATTCCCTGCACTTGGGAGGCAGAGGCAGGCAGATTTCTGAGTTCGAGGCCAGCCTGGTCTACAGAGTTAGTTCCAGGACAGCCAGGGCTACACAGAAAAACCCTGTCTCGAAAAAAAAAAAAATGAAAGAAAAAAAGGAAAAATCATTATTAGCAATAAATATACAAACATGAATACTACAAAAATAAAAAAATCTAAAAATGCTGTAACAAAAAATAACAATGTAAAAAAGTTAATTAAGTGAATTATTGAATGCCATTATGAGACCTAGCATAATTTATATAATATAGCATTATCTTTTTAATGGTTTAGCAGGAGGGTAAATTAAAACTTATGATCACAAGACCCAATGATATATATCCAACTATCATAGACACAATGGTGACACTGACATCTATGGTTCTCAAAATGGAATGTTCCCTTTTTGGTTCAACCATAAATGTCTCAAAAATTGTTTCAAATTAGAAAATAAAGAATATGACAAACTATGGTGTTGCAAATACACACACGCACACACACACACACACACACACACACACACACGTTACAGATTTCGAAAGAAGAAATATAATAAAGATCAGGGCATCAATTGCCATTTTCTTTTGGAGTAGTCATTTGTATTGGAATTATTTGTTTTATTTGTTATGTCTATCAGTGTTTATACACTTAGCTATATGTATGCATATGATATGCCCATAGAGGTCAAAATATGACATCAGATCTTCTGGAATTGGAATTATACATATTTTTGAGCTGTGAGAATGGTGTTCAGAACCAAACCAAGGTATTTTATGAGAGCAGCAAGTGCATTTAACCTTTAAACTGTCTCTCCAATTTCCTGTATTTACTTCTTGTTGAAACAAGAAATACAAACTTTAGTGTTATTGTTGCATTTCCTTAGTTAATAAGCAATCATCCCTTACTAAACAATAAGAAAATGGATCAATAGGAGAGTTATGATACAACTCTACATAAATTAAAAGTGGCTTCTCAAATTTCATAATTAAATTCATAAATAATTAAAAGTGTTTGCCTTTGATGAAGATTGAAAATAAATGATGACTCAATAAATGTTAAATGTTCCTTATATTCATTATTAATTATGTTAATAGAAATTTGGAAACATTTAATTCATTTGAACTAGAAATAATTAAAAATGAAGATTTTTCTTCCTGTCACTCTTCCACTTGCAAGCCTCGATCTGCACTAGATCTGGCCACAGCTGTCTGCATCTCTAGAGGCCTGCTGATACCAAGGAAAACCAGAGGCCTGCTACCATTTCTATCTGCAGTCAAAGAAGCCTGCTAGCATCAAGGACTACAAGGGACAACTAAATGGCTAAAGGCCAGCTTAAAAAACACAATCAAGAAAAGCAAGGGCAATATGGTGACCCTATTATACCAGAATCCAGCTATCCTATTACAGAAATCCCCAGGTGTCCTAGCACACCTGAAAAGCAAGAAATGACTATCAGTCTAATCTTATGAATAAGATAGAGGCATTTAAACAGTAAATAAAATTTCCATAAAAGAAATGCAAGAAAATTTAATCAAACAAGTAGAAACCTTTAAATGGGAAATACAACTAAGCCTGTGAAGAAAACTATTCAAGACTGGAAAATAGAAAATGAAGCAATAAAGAAAACAACAACTGAAGCAACCTGGGAGATGGATAACCTATGGAAAAATCAGATCTATAGATGGAAGCATCATCAACAGAATACAAGGATGGAAAGTAGAATCTCTAGCTTAGGTGATATTATAAAAGAAATTGATAAAACCAGTCAAAGAAAATGCTAAATCTAAAAAGCTCATGATATAAAAACATACAGGAAATTTGGGACACTATGAAAAGACCAAACCTAAGAATAATAGAAATAGAAAAAATAAAGAAGATTCCTAACTCAATCACCCAGAAAATACCTTTAACAAAATCATAAAAGAAAATTTTCCTAAACTTAAGAAAGATATAACTATTAAAAAAAAAGGCAAGAACCATATAGAACACCAAATAGATAGGACAAGAAAAAAAATCCTCCCACCATATAATGATCAAAAAACTAAATATAAAAAGAAAGAATATTAAAAGCTTCAAGGGGAAAGGGACAAATAACATTTAAAAGCAGACCTATCAGAATTACACCTGACTTCTCAACAGATAATCTAAAAGCCAGAAAATCCTGGATAGATGTCTTGAAAACCCTAAGAGAACACAGATATCCTCCAAGACTACTATACCCAGCAAAACTTTAAATCACTATAGATGAAGAAACCAAGAAATTCCACAACAAAACCAAATTTAAACAACATTATTTCCACTAATCCAGTCCTACAGTGGATAATGGAAGGAAAAATTCCAACACAAGGAGAGAAACTGCACTCAAGAAAACAAGAGAAATCAATAGTTTCATTAACAGTAAAACCAAAAGAAATAAATCTTTCTCTTTCTTGTCTGCCTCTGTCTTGTCTTTCTATATCTCTATCTCTTGTTATCTCGCTCTGTTTCTCTGTCTCTTTCTCTGTCCCTCAGTCTCTCTCTCTCTCTCCTCTCCCTCTCCCTCTCTCTCTCACACACACACACACACACACACACACACACATACACAGACACAAACACAAGCACACCAACATCAAAATAAAAGTAACTAATAAGCATTGGTCAGTAATATCTCTCAACATAGATGGATCCAGTTTCCAATAAATAGGCACATGGGATAAGCATAACAGAGTGGATGCATAAGCACGATCCACAATTCTACTGCATTCAAGAAACACACTTCAGCAACAAAAATAGACGCTACCTTATAGAATAAAAGGTTTGATAAAGGTTTTCAAAGCAAATAGACCCAAGAAACAAGCTGAAGTGTCCATGTTAATACTAATAAAATAGACTTTCAACCAAAAATTGCCAAACTAAGTCTACAAAATAGAACAGAAGAATCACTGGAGAACTCAATATATGAAACCAGAGTCACCCTGATACCTATACCACAAAAAGTCTCAACAGAGAAAGGGAATTTCAGACCAATTTCTCTCATGATGACTGATGTGAAACGTACTCAACAAAATAGTCACAAACCAAATCCAAGCACCCCTCAAAAACATCATTCACCATGATCAAGTAGCCTTCATCTCAGGGATGCAGGATGGTTCAATATATGAAAATCCATCAATGTAATCCACTATAAAAAAAAGCTGAATGTAAAAAAGCACATGATCATCTGATTAGATGATAAAAAGGCCTTTGACACAATCCAAACCTCTTTACATTAAAAGTCTTGGAGAGATCATGGATACAAGGCTAATACCTAACATAATAAAATAAATTTACAGCAAGCCAATAGCCAACGTCAACCTAAGTGGAGAGAAACTTAAAACAGTTCCATTGAAATTTGAGTCACAACAGGTCTGATCACTCTTTTCATATCTATTCAATATAATACTTGAAATTTGAGAAGTCAGTGGTCTTAACCTCTGAACCATCTCTCCAGCCCAAACTGGTGGTACAGATATAGCAGGTAGATCAATGGAATAGAATTGAAGACCCAGAAATGAACCCACACACCTATGGTCATTTGATCTTTGACAAAGGAGCTAAAATCATCTAGTGGAAAAAAAAGTGAGCATTTTCAACAAATGATGCTGGTTCAACTGGCAATCAGCATGTAGAAGAATGCAAATCAACCCATTTGTATCTCCTTGTACAAGGTTCAAGAAATTCCACATAAAACCATATACACTGAAACTACTTGAAGAGAAAGTGAGGAAGAGTACTGAATACATGGGCACAGGGAAAATTTCCTGAACAGAACACCAATGGCTTATCGTGTAAAATCAACCATAGACAAAAGGAACCTCATAAAATTGCAAAGCTTCTGTCAAAGACAAAGGGCACTGTCAGTAGAACAAAACAGCAACAGACAGATTGAGAAAGTATCTTTACCAATCCTACATGTGATAGAGGGCTAATATCCAATATATACAAAGAACTTAAGAAGTTAGACTCCAAAAAATCAAATAACCTCATTAAAAATATGGGATTCAGAGCTAAAGAAAGAATTCTCAACTGAGGAATATCAAATGGCTGAGAAGGACCTAAAGAAATGTTCAACATCCTAAGTCATCAGGAAATTGAAAATCAAAACAACCCTGAGATTCCATCTCACACCAGTCAAAATGGCTAAGATCAAAAACTCAGGTGACAGTGGATGCTGGCATGTGGAGAAAGAGGAACACCCTTCCATTGTTGGTGATATTGCAAATGGGTATAACTACTCTGAAAATCAGTCTGGTGGTTTTTCAGAAAATTGGACATAGTACTACCTGAGGACCCAGCTCTATCACTCCTGGTCATATACCCAAACGATGGTCCAACATGTAAAAAGGAAGCATGCTCCACTATGTTCATAGCAGCCATATTTATAACAGCCAAAAGCTGGAAAGAACCCAGATGTCCTTCAACAGATTAATGAATACAGAAAATGTAGTACATATACACAATGGAGTACTACACCATGATTAAAAAACTACGACTTCATGAAATTCTTAGGCAAATGGATGAAACTACAAAATATCCTGAATGAAGTATCCCTGTCACAAAAGAACACACATGATATGCACTCACTAATAAGTGGCTAATAGCTATAAAACTCGGAACACCCAAGATACAATTCACAGACCACATGAAGCTCAAGAAGAAGGAAGATCAAAATGTGGATGTTTCAGTCCTTCTTAGAAGGGAACAAAATACTCATGGGAGGAAATATGGAGACAGAGCAGAGACTGAAGGAAAGGCCATCCAGGGACTGTCATACCTGGGGATCCATCCCATATATATACATCGAATGCAGACACTATTGTGGGTGACAAGAAGTTCTTGCTGACAGAATCCTGATATAGCTCTCTCCTGAGAGGCTTTGCTAGAGCTTGACAAATACAGATAGGGATCTTCTCAGCTAACCATTGGAATGAGCATGGGGTCCCCAGTGGAGGAGTTAGAGAAAAAACTGAAGGAACTAGGGAGTTTGCAAGCTTGTAGGAAGAATATCTACCAACCAGACCCCCGCCCAGAGTTCACAGAGACTAAACCACCAACCAAAGTATACACATGGAGCAACCCATGGTTCCAGTTTCTTATGTAGCAGAGGATGACCTTGTCAGGCATCAATGGAAGGAGAGGCTCTTGGTGTGGGAAAAAGCTGTTAGAATCCCAGAGTCTTTCCACGCCAGTGGGTTCCACAAACAGGGGATGGTCCGGAGTTCCAAAGGCTGGAAGCTTTGGCAACAGCAGGCCCCAGTGATACGAAAAAGTACGTGAGTTCCAAGAATTTTATTGCCTTGGTGTGGGAGTTGGATCTGGATGCGTGCCCCCCCCTCCCAATCTAAGCCAGGATTACCTGCCTTAAATGCGGGGGCGGGGGCGAGGAGGGACTGAAAAGGAATGACTTAATTTAGCTATGCCCCCTGGCCTTTAGGTAACTCATGAATATGGAAATCTCTCAAGGCTGAAGCCTGTAGTCATGCCCTCTCTAGCCAAATGTGATTCTAAGGTGCAGATCAAATGGAGATCACGCCACGTGTCAGGAGCCTGGATTCTGGGAGCGCAGCACAATGTATGTCCGTCCCTCACAGGCAATGGATGCCTGTTGGGTCTCCGGGCTATTTCCAGCCAGCACCTTGACCAAAACCAGCCATCCTATCATGGTCCTACACCTTAGTCCTGTGAAGGCTGATGTCCTAGTGTAGGGGAATTCCAGGGTGGGGAGGTGGGAGTGTGTGGGTGGGTAGAGGAGGTCACTCATAGAGGCAGGGGAGGGGAGGTCTAATAGGGGGTTTCTGGAGGTTAAACCAGGAAAGGCGATAACATTTGAAATGTAAACAAGTAAAATATCCAATAAAAGAAAAATATAGTTGCTGGGTAGTGGCAGTGCATACCTTTCATCCCAGTAACTTGGAAGAAATAGCAAGTTAGTTTCTGAATTTGAGGACAGCCTGGTCTACAGTGTGAGTTCCAGGACAGTGAGGGATACAGAGAGAAATTCTATCTTAATAAACAAACAAATAAATCAACAAAAAGTAAATCTTGAAGTTCAAGCAAGAACAACAAGCCACAAAAGGAGATCAAAGGAATATAAATTGTAAAAGAAAAAGTCAAGAATTTGCTATTTGTGGATGATACGGTAGTATATATAAGTGACACCAAATATTCTAGCAGAGAACTCCTGAAGCTGATAAACATCTCCAGTAAAGTGACTGGATACACAATTAACCCAAAGAAAACAGTACTTCGTTTTGTACAAATAATAAACATAATAGTAATAATAATAGTAATAATAACTATATGGCATTGATAGAGAATCAAACAGGTTGATCAACGGAATGGAATTGAAAACCCAGAAATAAACCCACTTACACATGGACATACGATTTTTGACAAAAAAAAAAATGCCAAGTCAATACAATGGAAAAAAAGAAAACATCTTCAACGAATTTAGCTGGTCAAACTGGATGTTTGCATGTAGAAGAATGTAAAAAGATCCATTATTTACCACCTTGCACAAATCAAGTCTAAGTGGATCAACGACCTCAACAGGAAAGCAGATGTATTAGATGTAATATAAGAGAAAGCTGAGAACTCTCTTGAACTCATTGGTAAGGGAGCCAACTTCCTGAACAGAATACCAGTGGCTCAGGCACAAAGCTCAATAATTAAGAAATGGGAAGTTATAAAACTTAAAAATCTTCTGTAAGTCAAAATACACAGTAATAGTACCACTTTGCATTCTACAGAATGGGAAAAGTTATTTATCAACCCTATATCTGACAGAGGGCTAATATCCAAAGTATTTAAAGAACATAAGAACTTCAGACACCAACAAACCATATAACCCGATCAAAAAATGTGGTACAGAGTTACACAGAGAATTCTCAATAGAGGAGTTGCTAATGGCTAAGAAATAATTAAAGAAACATTTGAAATCCTTGGTCATCATAGAAATACAAACCAAAACAACTCTAGGATTCCACCTTATATTCATCAGAATGGCTAAGATAAAAAATCAAGCTACAGTACATTCTGGCAAGCATGTGGAAGGGGGGACACTTTTTCATTTCTGGTGGGAGTACAAACTTGTACAACTACTCTGGAAATCAATCTGGTGGCTTTTCATAAAAGGAGCAGAGACACTTCTACATCAAGACCTAGGTATACCACTTATGAATACATGCTCAAAAGATGTTTCACAATACCACAAGAACGCTTTCTTCATTATGTTCATAAAAGCTTTATTTGTAATAGTCAATAACTGGAAACAACCCAGATGTTCTTCAGCCAAAGAATGGATAAAGAAAATAATGTTTATTTACACAATGTAATAGTACTCAACTATTATAAATACGGACATCATGAAATTTGCAGGCAAATGAATGAAACTAGAAAAATATTATCCTTAGGGATGTAACCCAAGACCCATAAAGGCATACATGGTATGTATTCACTTATAATTGGATATTAGCCATAAAGTACAAGCTACCCATGCTACAATCCACAGACCTAAAGAAGCTAAATAACAAGGAAGGCCAAGACAAAACTGCTTGAATCTTACTCAGTTAGGGAAAATAAAATAACCATCAGAGATAGATGGAGAGAGGGGAGTTGGGTGGGAGAATTCATAGGAAGGGCTTGGTATCAGAATCAAGTACGGCGAAGAAAGAGTGTTGGAAGAGTGAATTGAAATCAGCAGCTGACTAGGATTTTCCAGAGTCCTGGGATGTAGGAGGCCCCTGGGAGTCTATGACTGTGACTCTATATGAGAATCCTAGCTGTAGGAAATATGGAGCTTGAAGTAGCCACCTCCTGTAACCAGGCAGGTCTCCCAGTGGAGGGATAAAGATATCAACCCACCTACAAAACTTCAATGCAAAATGTATCCTGCCTACAAGATGTGCAGAGACAAAGATGGAATAGAGACATAGGCAATGGCCAACCAATGACTGACTCAAATTCAAAACCATCCCATGGGCAATAACCAATCCCTGACACTATTAATGATATTTTGTTATTCTTGAAGACAGGAACCTAGCATCTTTTTCCTCTAAGAAGCTCCACAAAACAGGTACAGATACCCAGAGCAAAACTTTAGATGGAGCTCTGGGAGACTTGTGGAGAAATTGGGGGAAGGATTGAGGGACCTTGAGGGAATATGAACTCCACATGGAGACCAACAGGGTTAATTGAATTGAGGGCTTCCAGAGACTGATCCCCTAACTAAAGAACATGCGTGGACTAGACCTGGCCTCTCTGCCTCCACACATGTGTAGCAGATATGTAGCTCGGTCTTCATGAGAGTCCCCCAACTGGAGTGAGGACTCACCCTAAATCTATTGCCTTCCTGTTGATCTTATTCCCTTAACTGCCCACCTTATCTGGCCTCAGTGAGACAGGATGCACCTAGTCCTGAAGTGACTTTATGTGCCAGGGTCGGGTAAGTATCTTCTTAATCAAATCCCTACTGTTGCTCTCTTGACTTGTAATCCTCAATCATTATAAGAAAGTCAGATGTTATGTGAAGTCATCTGAAATGAAAATGTTGAGATATCACCAAAAGTATGTTATACTCATGCCCCTTAATCTCTACATTTGTATTTGGTCAAAAGTAAAATGATGTTAAATTAAGAATAGGTGAATTTGCACAGAATATTGTAGGCCACATGATGGAATTTTGATGTAGTTATATTTTATTAATGCATAATACTTTTCTTTAGTAATAGGTAATGGCAACTGACCTTTGACTACCAAAGTTTATTTTTGCATAACCCTAAGAATAAATATTTACTAGAAATGTGTATACTTTCCAAAGTCTATTTTTATTATGCATGATGAAAATATATACCTTACTAGATGTTTTGCAATTCCATTGAGTTGGATTTGGTCTACATCTTTAATTATATTTTCATCTTGTGATGTTTTCTTTTGCAAACTCATTGGGCATTTTCATAGAGGTCTAATGGTATTGAAAAAACTATTGTGTTTGCTAAATTAAGTATGTCATACTGATAACAACTTAGGTAAATCATTCTTGGGAATGTAATGGAATGTGTCAGAAAGAGACACAGATATTTCCATTTTCCTTTGAGATGCAACCTCTCATATCACAAACAGAGAGAACAGATTACATCTACCCATGCCAATCTGTGGGAATACAACTTAATTTGTTGATAGAATTTTCTCTCTTTTAAAAATGTAAGCACAAGCGAGTTATATTTCCAGTGTATGAAGTCTCTGGTGCACTATTTTCTTTACTACTCTTCGAGACTAAAATTAAATGCCCAGTTCTATGTATCTAAATTCTTTAGCCCCTGGGTAAACAACATCTGGGGAACCTTGTAACTCCTGTGACCATTTCCTTGGCAGAGTGTACAATGCATTGAGTTTTCTTTTGTACCAAAAAAATGTTTATCACAATTAAAACTTCTCACTTTTCTTACAAATAGTATACTATTATCATAGTAAATATTTTAAATAATGATGCACTGGGTAACAATTCTCCTCAACTGAATGAATGGAGGAACAGATAGCTTTCTAGTACATTTTTTTTTTTTTTTTTTTTTAGAATTTAAGTAAGTAGACACATTTTGACCAAATTCAGCTCCAGATGTAGTACTTAAAATGAACAATTCGCATTGAGGTCACTGATAACTTCTTTTAATTATTTAATTTTTATTTTGAAAATAATTTTCAAAGATTAACCAATTATATTTTTAAATTTTTAGGGCAAAAATTTTAGATCATGTGGTGTAAGGGTATTAAGTGCTCATGCCATTACTTTTTTATATTATTCACAATAGGAGAAGCTATAATAAAATCTATTATAATTTCAAAAGGAAGGGGATAGGGGATCACTGTACATGCCCAAAGCAGCTTAGTGGACACATTCATTTCTCTCTCTCTTGACATATAACTGATGCCTGACACATCCTTCTGCCATCCTTTCTGAGAGACAGAGATGGAAAAGACATTTTCATTCATACTTCCACACACACAGGCCTACAGAAAGTGGTCACAGAACTTACACCTAAGCTAAAAGGTACTCTGCCTCAATGTGATAGTTGTCATTTCTTCATTCTCTAGTCACATATATCACCTGACTCTTAGCAGTAGGATTTACCATTTTAATCTCCTCTGAATGTTTTCCCAGTAGTATGATAGAAGCAGCAAAGATGACACATCAGTTTCTTCAGACTTAGTGATCTTGAAAATTATAATAATGATGTCTATTGTCCAAAATCTTACGATCTTTCCTCAACCTACATCTCTTGCACTATCTTCATTGTAATCTTCAAAATGTCAAGTCACTGTTTTTATAATTTCTGACATTTTCTTTTTCCCAAAAACTGTTGAAAAATATTTACATTAATAATTTTATTATTAAAAATATAAGGTACATATTTTCTTAACACCTTTTAATATTTGTTAGTCATATATTACTGGAAATTCTCTAAAGAGTATTTTTTTTCTTTAAACATGGTGTCATTTTAATTTTTTATTAGCGGATAAAAAAGATTTGCTGTCAAATGAAGAGTGTGAAGCAAGTAGTAACTATATATAAAGCTAATATAATTTAAACTTTTGCAAAGTTTTGACAATTTATCTGACTTTTAAGTACAAAATATTTTATTTTATATTTAGGGATAAGAGATATCTGTTGTAGATTGAAATGTCCCTCCCTCCATTTACCATCGAGTATGAGGTATTTTGTTTGGCATCTCAGAAAACTAATATAATCTGAGACTGAAAGTGAACAAAATTAAATTAACACAACTGGAATTTTATCTTAAACACAAATCATTCTTACAGACAGAGGTGGTCTTTTAGTACAGCATATGGTTCTATGTAGGCCTTATTCTCCTAAATATTTGCCTTTGATCCCAACCCATATTACCTGTTAATGGAATTTTTTCCTTTGGCAGGAGGGCATTATTACTAAGGATCAATGGACCCTTATTTCCTTTGGCTTTGGGTCATTGCTGATGAAGAAGTTTACTGAAAAAAAATTTACCAACAATACAAAAATATAAAAATAAGATTATGTACTCTAGAATTTTGCTTGGCTTGATCTTATATAGATTTTATGCAGATAGCTACAGCTATGAAGTCTTGAGTATGACAGTCATATCAAGTACAGAAGAGAGCATTTCAATGTCCTTAAAGGAGGAGGGCAACTAAAGAGCATGACAATAGTCTGCATTGTTTTAATGAGCTCTGGACTTGCCCTGACCAATAGCTCACAGGCAAATTCCCTATTCCATTTTCATTTAATAATTTATGTCATCTGAAAACAACCTTGTCTGCTCAGGCAGTGTATTTCTATTACAGCTGTTTGTTTATTAAGCTATGTTTTGAAGTTAGCATGCAAACAACCTTTTATATATGTCCTTAGTTTCTGTTAACCCACCTACTACTCCTTCTTCTCTCTCATCCCTTGGCACCATTCCAGTTCAATTATTTAACATTCAATGTCCTTATATTCATACCTTCCTTCTTTAAACTCAGTTTTGTTCTACTATCCTGTCATTTACTTTTTAATTTTGGTTGCAAAATAACAGATTTTAACATGGGTTTTCACAGACTTTTCCATTGGGTCATCTTTTCCTTGCATCTCCTGATTTTATCTATATTCCCTTCTCCATCTCTACTTAAATTGTTCACTCACCTATATTCCCACTTTTTGTCTTCATTTTATGTAAAGTATCTGTCATTTTTCCTTTATGTTGTTTCCTTCACCATAGAAAGGCAGTTTTCTAGTTTCCTAGCTTCTACAATATCTTCCAAGTTAAACACATGGAGCAAAAGATTTGAAGCTAAGATCAACATGAGAGAGAAAATACATTTTTATTTCTCATTTTGAGTTATATCATTCAGTATACCTTTTCACTTTGTTCCAAGCACTTACCAAAAGTTTCACTTTTAATTTTTGTTATACATAAATAATGTGCTATACATCTAAATAAGGGTCTCCTGGCAGTGGTTAGTTCTTGAAGAAGGAAGAAAAAATCATCCCTTTTGAAGATATGATTGCTGGTACGTTTTCCATGAGTCACTAAAATTTTCTACACCTATTCACATGCACAGAAATAGCTCAAAAGAATGGATAATACAAAAATTTAAGAAAGGAAAGGAAAGAAAGACATGAAATTGTGACAAAAGCATATTGAGAAAAATAGGCATAATGTATTTTTGCACTATGTAAAGAATATCCTTGTGTTTTTTAAATGCTGATTTCTTTGCCCTCACATCTTGTTGCAAGCCAGACATGACATTATAATGCTTATTATAATAAGGCATTATAAATATCTCCTGTTTCAAGTTTGTGTTAAGAGTGCTTACCATTTATCCTGTGCCTTATCATTAAAAGCTGATAAGCCAATGGCTGGACAGAAGAGAGGATAGGTCAGGACTTCTACCAGCCAAGGATGTGGAAAGAGTAAAGAGTAAAGAATTCATACAGTAGTGTGAAAGAAGACATCATGTGAAAATGCATCTGAGCCCAGAATCCAGACAAAAATGCAAGTATCTTAGGAACTTTGGCTATGATGAAGTCAGAGTAGTTTACAGGATTAAAATAGATCAATGACTGCCCAGGTACTGTGTGGAAAAGATTGAATGATAAATCTTGGTCAGTGTCATTATTGGGAAACTAGCTAGGATAAAGAAAAACAGCCACTGTATACATATGTACTAGTATTAATTGTTACAGAGAAATATGGAAAGACTTAAGGGGAAAGGAGGATAGATAGGATCATATATTCTTGGGGTTCAGTCTGTTGTTATGAACTGTAATGCTGAATTCTGTATCCCAAAGTCCAGTTACCTCAAGACAAGTAAATGCTCATGTATGCCAGCTTTTGTTGTGCAAACCTCGATCCTTAATTTAAAAATATGTGTTGAATAAAAATAACTATAGCAAATTATTGGAGGGAATATAGTAGCTTTTCTGTTACTTGGCTGGGGATCACAGATAGAGACAGGCACACTACAGAAGAGGAAGACACCATGAGAGGAGATTAACCGTGAGCTCATGACTAGAAGAAACAGCAAGTATTTGGGGTACACTGCTGGGAAATTAGTGAATCCTTCGTAAATACCTGACTTGTAACCTCCATTGTTTCCTTTCTGCTTTCACTGAAAGAGACACAATGGCATAGTGCATCCCTCAGGGCATAAACGCAAGCTAATATTTATCAATTAGAAGTAGCATTAAATGTAGTGTTTCTTATCAAATAACAAGACTGAAAGAAATTAGTTGTTCCAGTAGTGTGGATTTAACATTTGAAAGGTGTGTGTGTGTGTGTGTGTGTATATGTGTGTGTTTGTGTATTTGAAAGGTATATATATATTTGTGTGTATATATATATATATTTTGTTATATACATAAATATGTGTGTTTAAGTTATATATATTTTGAGTTATATATTTATGTTTAAGTTACATATTGTTTTAAGTTTAACTGAATAAGACAGGGTTATGAAGAAGAAATAAGTGAGCAACATTGGTAGTGTTTTCAGATTTAAAGATATCTGAATATGTGCATATGTTCACTGCAGATGTTGTAAGCCTAGTCTTACAGGGACTTCCAAATTCATCTGGAGGGTTTGAATGCTTCCCTTTACTTTTTTAAAAAAATATATAAATAAGAGATACAGTTTCAAGTCTCAATCTATTATAATAGCAACAGGATGACTAGGCAAATTAGATGACTATAAATTTTACAATGTAGACTCCTTTTCACCTTGTGAAGAACACTTTTTCAAAATAAGTAAGTTAAGCTTTAGAAACAAGAGATGCAAAAAAATTCAGAGATGGTTTTAAAAGTAAATTGCACTAAACACTCCTATACAAATATACATCTATTTTATTCATCTTAGAGCAAAGTTGTTTTTTTTCTTAATTTCATATATACCATTCAATATCTTAGTTTCTTCCTTTCCTCTTTCTATTCCTCTCTTTCTCGTTTTTCTTTCTATCATTCCTTTATCCTTTCCTTCTTTTGTCTAGGGATTGGACCCAGGTCCTTATACAGGTAAAAAGCTATATGTCAGTAAACTACAGCCTATATTCTTATCTTCCCACTTTGGTAAGTCTCTCCTTTTGTTTCACTGGAGTAATTAAAGTTTCTTAGATTACAGTGATTATTAGAAAACAACAGTTTTAAAGACTTAGATACAATGGAGCAGGTAAGAAATATTCAATAAATTATAATTACAACCAAAATTGTAGTCAGGTGTTTGGTAGATAAGAAATTTAATTATTTTCTTATTCATTGTAGTGAAACAGGGTATAATATAATGTTACATCTGACATATGCTAAGCATCCAATACATTTAGGGGTATTCATTATATTTTGGTGGAGTCAATCATATAAAGTTGTAAAAATTTGTTTTCAGAGTGATTGTAAAAGTAGCATCTTCATATCTATCACTACAAATTCATGTTTCAATAATTTAAATTTTTGAGTTAATAATATAAATAGATCATTCCTCCCTTCTATTTCTTTCCTCCAGACTGTTTAATATATATTTATACTCTTTATAAGTAATGACTTATTTTTCATTAATTGTTCCATATATCTGTCTATCTATCTATCTATCTATCTATCTATCTATCTATCATCTATCTATCATCTATCCATGTGTGGGTGTTGTGGGTGTGTTTTTACATACATATATATTTATGTATACACTAATATATACATACATGTATATAGATATGTAAGTATTCCTAAGTACATAAATATGTTAGGCTCATTCTGTATAATAAATAATAGGTTGTATGTACCTATTTTCAATGCTGACCACTTGGTTTTGGATAAATAGTTGATGTTTCTTACCTGGGGATGAGGATTTGTCACATTCTCAACATTCTTTAGATACTTATATTTCCTTGTGTAGGGTTCAGGACTCATGAGATTTTCCTCATGCATCTTACCATATCTATTCATGCCATCTTTGTTCAGTTCATGTTTTGGCAGCTATATTGGTGTGTCACTTCTGACATTGCTAGGAAGCTCAATCTCATAGCAAAGCTCCTAATCATCTGGATCTTATAATCTTTAAGCTCCTTCAACAATTATACCTGAGCCTTAGGTGTGAGAGTTATACTGTAGATGTTTACATTGAGATAGTACTCCAAAATCCTGCATCTTGACTGGTTGTGTTTTTTTGTAATGTTTTTCTTCTATTACAAAGAAAAATATTGCTGATGAATGGTGATAGCTACACTAATATGTGGGTATAAGGACAAATATTTGAAAAAGAGTTAGAGGTTTAGCTGATTTAGTAAACTGGCCATTGCAAGTTCTTCTCCAAAATCCATAACTTCCCTGGCTTAGGGAAGGTTGCTAGATTTCTACCACCAGGCATGATTTTTCTACTGTTGAGTAGGTCATAATCACAAGTAGAGAATCATTGGTGATGGCCAAGGTGTATTTGTCAATGCTATTCACTAAGAGATATTATGCCATGCTGATCATGGTTGCTGTCTGTAGGCATCATAACTTGGTATTGTTTTTCATTGCTCCCTCCTTGGAAGCTTTCTGGAACTTTATGGTACCATGAAAGTTAGTTACTAAGAGGAGGCTTATGAGTCAGTTACAAATCTGGGGCCTCAGGGCTCTGTGTCTTTCATGCAGGGTATCTTCAGCAATAGGGACTTGCTGTTCATTCACTTATAGAGTAGAAACTTTGGACACAAACAATATCCTACAATTTTTTGGAAATCTTTTAGACAACTATGACCAACTCGAAAGAGGAATTCTCACGCCTGATGTCGGTGTTTTTGTTAGATGGTCTCGGGCTTTTAGAGGAAGCATTGTCAGTTCAAATAGAAAAATATCATTTATACTGTATATGTACATTTAAACAATGACTTTCATGTATTACTCTTGTTTTTAGGTAGGTACCTAATAGTATGGTTCCTTATGACTTCAGAAAGTCTTACAAAATATTAACAATATGATGATAGTAATTAATCCACATATTATGAATTTAAATATTAACAATCTCAATTCTGTAGTCAAAAGACACAGACTGGCTGAATGGATCAAGAAACACAATTCATGTGTGTTACCTACAAGAAAAACATCTTAGTTTGAATGATAGGTACCCCTTAGAGTGAAAAGATGTATAAAAGTACTCCAATCAAATAGGAACTGGAAGTAAGCACAAGCTCTTGTTGAGGTTTGGTTTGTTGTTACGTATTGTGATGCTAACTTCTGTATTCCAAGGTCTAGTTGCCTTAAGAAGAGTGAATAATCACATATGCCAGCTTTTGTAGTGCAAACTTGCTCCTTAACTTAAAATTGTTTGTTGAATAAAGATGCCTACCAGCCTGAAGCTGGATAGAAGATAGGTTGGCATGGCTTTAGTTAACAGGTTTGGGTTCTGAACAGAGCACTTGAGAAAAGAATAAGAAGGAGGAAAAAGAAGTCACCATGGGATAGGTGGAAAAATGTAGGCCAAGAATGTATTTTTAACCCATATTGAGATTTCAGATTCTCAGATAAAACTTGCACTGTCCCTTTAATAAAGAAGTCAAGTCATGAAGTTAGCTAGGAAGGTACAGAAAAACTGTTCCTTTGTAAAGTTTTGGGTTTTTGTTGGTTTTTTGGTTTTATTTTTTTCCTCAAACCATATAGGGTTGTGGATGAGAGTTAGAATGTACAATAGTTTGGCACATATAAATCCAAGAGGTCAGAGCACAGGCTAAGTTTCCACTACCTTCACTACTTGCCTGATGGCAGGCTTACACACGTGCCTCAGCTCTTCCCAAGTGCTGCTCTACTATGTGGTGGAAGTACAGCCTTTGATGCTTAGGCTAGGTGGCAATCTAATCACAGATGCACAGGATGCTCCTGTTGTACAATAAGGCCAGAAGAATACATTTCGACGAAGAGACTGCATGCCTCCCACTGCCAAGAGTTATAGAGAGCTAGCATGAAGTAAAATATAATGCTTCTTTGAGCATCCAACAAAGTCTCCATAAAATGTGGGGCTCCCACAGGAAGACTAATGGCAGCTCATGAAAGCTAACATGAAATAGGGTGTCACACTGCTTTGAGCAACCACTCTCTTCAGACATTGGTGTCCCACAGGAGAACTGATAATGGCTCAGCCTAGCTACCAATAATACATAACTAAGGCAAAGATTTCTAAGCAAATATAATATTACTTGAGAGTATGCTTATGCAGTAAGATGGAAAGGAATTTAAATAAAGTTGAATACAAAGAAAGTCATTAAATTAGGTGAGAGAAAGGAATGGTAAATAAATCCACATAGTAATATCTAGAGAAGGAAGAAAGAGATAAAACTGATATAAATATTTTCAAGTACATAGATACTAGATAACTAAACTCATGCCTTTGATTTGAGACAAAATAGAGACAGATAGGTTTGTTGTGAGTTCCAGGTAAGCCTTATCTACAATTTCAAGACAGCCTGGGCTATACAAAGAAATGCTGTTTCAATAAATAATAATAAATATATCATTGTAGAGTAGGATACATTGGACTCCATAGAGTCTTGTTGGTTATAGAATTCTCAGAACTTGTTATTACATGCCATCCATTCATATGACATGAATGGAGATTTGTATTATAATTTGGTTATACAATCTAAACTGACTTTGTAGAAAGACAAACATTGTTCACCTGCTGAAACAGGGGCAGAAAATCTTCTTTACTTGATCAGTGTGTACATTCCACACAATGCTTTTATAGAACTGTTTTGTATGTTACAGAATGGAAGGATGAAACAACCACCAAGAATGCAGTCCTGATTTACCCTCAGGGATTCTGGGATTCTGAGACTTACTTTTCTAGCTATCTGACTGTTCCTACAACAGACTATATCAATGCTAATTCCGTTAAAGACTTACTAACAGGACAACTTCTAAACAGCTAGTTCACTTGGTATAACATCACAGACTGTTCCAGTCAGGACTTCAATCAAACTGTAAACTTTCTTGGCACATAAAAGACTGGACAACAAATGCTACAGCTATCCTTCTTAAGACTAACCATCTTAGCCGGGCGGTGGTGGTACATGCCTTTAATCCCAGCACTTGGGAGGCAGAGGCAGGCAGATTTCTGAGTTCGAGGCCAGCCTGGTCTACAGAGTGAGTTCCAGGACAGCCAGGGCTGTACAGAGAAACCCTGTCTCGAAAAACAAACAAACAAACAAACAAAAAAAAGTCTAACCATCTTTCTAATTTTCTTGGATCCCCTAAAAGGAATTCTACAACCAAAATCAGCAGGAAGCAACTATAAAAAGACCATCATCCTGATTCCTTAAGTTGGGTTGGATATTTTTGGTCATTTTATTATACATTATATATATATATATATATATATATATATATATATATATATATATAT
>NW_021604615.1:918337-937292 GCF_004785775.1 Grammomys surdaster
TATATATATATATATATATATATATATATATATATATATATATATATATATAATATGTGTGTGTGTGTGTGTGTGTGTGTTGTCATTTAAGGAGGTGGTTAAAAGGGAAAAGGGTTGAGAAGAAAAAGGAGGGATACAGGAATATTGTAGAAATATCACATAGAAATAATAGAATAAAAAGGTAGATTATTGTGTCTGATCCTCAGTTTAGACTTATTGTTATTCTCAAATAAGACTATTTTTGTTACATTGGTACAAAATGTTGTATACTGTTACAGGTTTAAGGTTTTTACTGATACAAATATTAGCATGTGATACAAAATATAACGTTAATTTTTTACGACATGATATATGTATGTTTCAACTTTTATATAGATGTTTTGCCTATGTGGCCCATTTGAAAATGCAAGGTTTTATCCCAGTCCTTTTTTTATAAGGATATATTTGTTTGTTTAATGTATGTGAGTACACTGTCATGGTCCTTAGACATATCAGAAGAGGGCATCAGGTCTCATTCCAGATGGTTGTGAGCCACCATGTTGTTGCTAGGAATTGAACTAAGGACCTCTGGAACAGCAGTCTTAAATGTTGAGCCATCTCTCCAGCCATATCCCAGTCCTTTTAAATAGATACTATGGCAAACTGTTAGGGTTAGTTAAAAAAAAATCTATAAGTTAATAGTTTGACAGTCAAACTCATGGTCATGTCAGATACTAGTCTAAATCATCACAGAAATATGTATCCTGGGTTGAACAGTTGATAGGTAGCTGAAGACAAGAAATGATTGTTTCTTTAGATATATCATAAATAAATAGATAGTCTTCAAAAACCTCAGAGACTCACAGAACACGGCATTTAAAGATGTTTTATTAATTTAAGATTTTTTTTTTGACATTGAGACATGTCAACTCCTGGCAGTACCCCATTCAACTTTGAAGAAGATGATGATCACTGAATGACCTCCATTTGGAGATGGCTTCATTTGTGTCAAGCTAGCCACTGGGCAAAGAAAATGTCCTAACTTTATCTGCAGACAGTATGCTGTCCAGAAAGAACAAATGGATTAAGAGAAGTAGAATGTTCTGCTTTGCCAAGACAAAGTAAGCAAGTCTTTCATAATTTCTGCTTCACAAGATATTCTGTCAGATATTCTGAGATAGAAGGCTAAATATGATGCTCCAATATTTTAGAGAATATTAGGGACTGCCCAGGAAATCAGCTCTCTCTGTCATTTCTATAATTTTTAGAAGCTACATCTCTGCACTTCCTGCATATTCAGGTAATATTTCCTCCTTCTCAGGTCTCTGATGGGCTTGAAGACTAGCTAGTCATAGTCTTACTATAGGCTGAAGTTGTATAGTATCTAGGAAGATGTTCTCTAAGACATGTCATCTCTTGGCAGTACTTCAATCAACTTTGAAGAAGATGAGGGTCATTGAAGTAAGATTTAAGAAAATGTTTTTAAGATGGTAATACAAGTTACAATAGAAAATTATTTAGATACAGAATTCTCAATTTATCAGGATAGGGTAGATTATATAATATTTTATCTAAGATGCCAAATATAAACACACAGGACTTTTTAAATGTAAATGTTACCTACCTAACAATTTTCATAATTCTTAATACTATATGTTGTTTATTATTATAAAGAGAGTCCTTCATATTTAGCCAAAAAGGGGGGAATTGTTGAGGTTTGTTCTCTCATATGCCAGCTTTTGTTGTGCAAACTTGCTTTTTAAAATATTGGTTGAATAAAGAAGCATACAGCCTGTAGCTGAACAGAAGAGAGTTAGGCGCAGCTTTAATTCCTAGGCTTTAGTTCTGGGGAGAGTCCAGGAGAGAGGAAGAAGAAAAAGGAAAAAGGCACCATGAGATAGGTAGATAGTGAGTCTATGTTCATGAGGGTTGGTCAGTTGGAGTAGGAAGGGCCCAGGCAGAACATGGCAAGTGATACCTCAGAATTATTTGACAGAGTAGTAGACAACATAACCCAGAGGATTGATTTCTGTTCAGCTCTTGTGCTTTGAGGCTTATTATAAATATAAAGGATTTGGTTTTTTTTATTTGGGAACTAAATGATCTAATTTGGGGTAGAAATACCCAAATAATATTTAATGTAAAAAGTCCCTATTTTAATATCTGACAAAATAGAATTAAAACTAAAACTAATCATAAGAGTTAAATTGAACATATCATTTTAACCAAGGAGAGAGTTAACCAAGAAGATATTAGTATCCTAAATATATATGTACCAAACTTTTGTATACCCAGCTCTAAAAAATAAAAATAAAAATAAAGTATATTACACTGCATTTGAAGGTGGTGAGAATATAAATCTCCTTGAATTGACAAACTGAAAGTGAACATGTGGTACATAATATACTATGGAAGGATGTACAGAATATGGCTGTGTGGAGATGTTGGACATTGTATCTATACAACTTTAATATGGAGCTTTATAATATTCAATTGTATAAAATAATGAAATCATAAAATTTTCAAGTAAATGAATGGAACTAGAATATATCACAGTGAGTGAAATTATCTAGATATAGAAAGATGGGGCTGGAGAAATGACTTAGTGGTTAAGAGCACTATCTGCTCTTCCTGAAGTCATCAGTTCAATTTCCAGCAACCACATGGTGGCGCACAACCATCTGTAATGAGATCTGATGCCCTCTTCTGGTGTGTCTGAAGGGAGTGACAGTGTACTCAAAATAAATATAGAAAGACAAACATTGTATTTTCTCTGGCATCTGAGGCTCTTATCTTTAAATTTTCAAGTATGAGATAACTATGGGAACACACAACCAAATAAATAGATAAATATATAATGGATTGTTATATGGGCCAGGGCATGGGGAAGCAATAGAGATAGAAATAGAAAGGTATATGTGATTTGATGGAGGAAATGGAAAACCTGGAGTTTCTAACTAGGGAAGGGGGAAGAAGATAAATGCACAAGAAGAAGGAAAGGTATCTGTGTCTCAGAGAGGAGATGTTCAGAAAAATTCACGGGTCTAGATTCTTAAAACAGTTGTCTACAATCTTTCTCAGTAAAGAGGTTGGATCTTAGTATGAGTGAGTCTGTCAGTTAGGGTGGGCATAATGGGTTCTTGAAGTAGCCTAAAGGTTGATTGGGACACAGGCAAAGGTGTCCAGACTAGGCCAGGGCATTGTATTCAGGACTCAGACTATGTCTAGTGTTTGAGGAGAAGTAAAATCATTATGGTAGATCCTATAGAAGGACATGCAGAATATGTAAGTGTGGAGAGATTGAGTGTTACATCTATATAACTTTAATACGAAGCAAATAGTTTTGAAATAAAAAATGTCTTTGTCTTTGAAATATCAAAGATTGGGACTATGAGTCTCAAACTTTACAAGTATCTGAGAATAAAGTTCTCAAACATATATACTTGTGTTTATGAAAACAAGAATAAAGGAGATCATAGATAGGAGACTATGGCTTCCTTTTTCAGGAATATTTTGTTCAGAAACTGATCATTGCCAACTCAACCCAGATGAGTAAGAACATATTTTTTGATGGGATAAAAGAACAAAGGGAGAGCTGAGAATTAATAACTGTGTAGGAAGAACCTGGATCAGAGAAAGATTTGTGTCAGTAGCTAAGACCATCAGCCATGTCAGAAACAAAAGCAGCCTGCTAGGTTTTGAGGCTTTGTTACTCTCATGTTGTTTCCTCAGGAGATTGATCAACTTTAAAATGTTTCTACTTTGATAAAGAAATTTGAAAACAAGAAGGAAAAGAGTAGAGATTGGGTTTAGCTAAGAAATGACTGCCAAGTGAAATAGCATATCACCCATTTACTCTGCAGATAGGTTGATAGAGAGTTTGGTTAGAGTACTTTTAGGAAACACACTGAAGATTGAATATAAAAGTCACAAGAAAGAAAAGAGGTGTCCTGCATAGGGCACATTTTAGTAGCATTTTTAAGAGGCAACTTGCATATTTAAATAATAAAACTTAAATATTTTAGCAGATTGTTTTTAAGAGATCCTAGGAGTTTGTCTATTCCTATAGGCAAGCTTTAAAGGTTAAGTGTGGAATTTTGACTTGTCTTTCACATAATCTTTGTTGGGAATTGCCTTTCAAAATCACAAATGCAAAAGCATTGATTTTGTACTTAGCTTTTCTTTTCCCTCTTGATAGTTTTTCTTTGTTAGATTTTAAGTCTACAATTTGCAAAAATCAATAAAAACACAGCTCTCCCCTAGAAGAAATGTCCTCCAGAGGCTCACCTGCAAGAGTCTAGGGTAAGATTTCTGTGACCTTGGACTATTTGTAAAGTACTAGTGGTGACTTTCCAGAGTGTCACATCAAAATTGCTTTTGTGTCTCCAAGGAAGGTTCAGCTTGTAATGTCAGTAACAGCTGGGTAACGGCAACAATTATATGTCAGCTCCACTTTCTCTTCACAGAGAGTATTTTCCCAGGCTGACACATTGGTTGGGAGAAAAAGCACACATACAAAAGTTTGTTTTCATTTTCAATTATTTTTGGATATATGGAACCCATGACAAGGCAATAATAGTAAACAAAAATGACATGAATTGACACTGGTGACCACAAGATGTGGAAGTTACTGTGGTCAGCAAACGTTTAGTTTGACCACTTTCAATTTTCTGTATTTGAAGAAGGAAAAACAAATCCAGAAAACCATAACCATTTAATAAAACTTTTTTTTTCTGGTTGTAAAAATACACACATTTTCCTGCCTTTAAAAGTTCCACCTTTTAGGGAAAATAAAAATAATTGCTCAGCATGAAATCATCGCAAAACAGTTTAAGTTGACTCAGCCAGGAATCCATCCTTTATTAAACATGAGGCTGTGCCATTGTTCACACATTATAGAAGTTTATTTGTGTTGTTTGGGTACTAGCTGTAAAAAAGATCACTGTAAAAGGGAAACAGCAGAACTTAGCTATGACTAATTAATGTTTAATCTTCACTTTATAAAACGGAAAATACTGTTTCATTTATTGAAAATAGTTTGGGGGAGTTGCTGGCACAAAGAGGTGCTATGTTATTCTGTGAAATAATCAGAGGAAGGAGTCTACTAAGGCTCTTTTCATTGCACTTAAAGGAGCCTTTCTAATATCATAAGAATCTTGAACAGAGCTTGCAAACAAAAAGCAATGTAATTAAGTTGCAGTTAAAGATCTGTCAGAAAAGGGTGAGATGGACAGTGATATTTTTAGTAGATTCGGCTACTGTTGCTGAACCTACATGTAAACACCAAACAATGAAGGCTTTCTTTGTTGAGACTTTGCCTGATCAGGATTTTAGCCATGCAGTTGGAAACTATAGATTTTAAACATGAGGGTAAAATGTTCTGATTTTATTGATAAAAAAATTCAAGGGCTATAATATAACCACTTGCATTAAATGCTTCTAAACTACATACCAGAAAAATAACCTTTTAGAAGGGAGACAATAAATTTAAGTTTTCCTTGGTTTGTGTCTTATCTCAAGCCATCATTTTATTTATTTGGTTGGGTTTTTGACATTTTTCATTCTACTTTTTTCCAAGTCAAGTATCAATTCAGTCTTTTCATATAACTGAAGGAGTTAGAGCTCACAGAGGGCTACAGAAATATGGAACAATAAATTCTTTCAGTAAGACTACTACAGGTGGGACCATTAGAGGACAGAAGGCCACAGGTCTTTCATCTCCTTTTGTACATAGGGTAATCAGATCTCAAAGGCAAAACAGGCACATTCAAAGGAAAATCAACTAAAGTTTGAGAAAGAGTTAAGTTCCCCCAACAATCTTGAATATATTTTAGAAAGTAAACTATTACTTTAAGATGAGCAGTTGGCAATTGAATATAAAACTCAGAAGAGACAAGGCACTTTGGATGAATGGAACAGGAAATATTAATGGAAAGATGTCCATAAACAAAATATTTATACTTACTCAGATTGAGCATTCAGATGGAAAAGGACTGCAAAACTTTTCCTTTACTAGCCTGGAGCAGTAGAATACTGCAAACCCTGTCATTTCAGCTGTAGACAGAGCTTCATGGAAATTGTGAGCCAGACATTTTTCCTGTAGGCATTGACCAAACATCCCCAGCAGAGATATATTTAAATATACTTGTGTGAAAAGAAGGAGAAATAAACATTGCTATGTACTGCAAATACTCCCACTAATGAGATCTGTGTTCTTTCAGATTTTCCCTTAGAAATATGTTAACTACTGAGCCTGGAAATACTAATAGTGTCTTAGCTCTGAGACTACAAAATGTGTGATTGTTGTGAGAAGCAAAGAAGTCAATGAGGAGTATAGAATCAGATAGAGTGGCCCTGAGTCAAAGTTTCATGTTAAAGGATGGTCTATACCCAAATCCTTCATTCCATTAAGCTGAGAATTTTGAGTAATTTTTTAGAAGAGTGGAACTGGTGATTATATCAGAGAAAGTAGCAACCATTATATTGGACACATTAATAAAAAGTCATATATGTGATACATGTTATATATAATATGCACATCATTTTACATGTATCTCAGTATACTGCTTTAAATTTCCACATGCACTCATATAAATACATGTTTAATGAGAATTTTAGTGTACTTGATGAAAAAGATTCTTATATTTAAAAAGTTCAGATAACTAATTTGTCCATGTATTTTTCTATGGGCTTCTCCTGGCAACATCAACAATTCTAACAAGAAGACCACAAAGATAAATCTGCAGTCTAGGAGTAATATCCATAGTTCCCTCTTGGGATATCAGTTGGAAGCTAGGTTTTCCATTTGTCTGCAGAACAAATTTTCAAAATATCGGCAGGACTATTTCAAAATGTTTTCTGACCCCTGTAACCTGCTGGTTCCTTTGCTCTATGTGTGCAAATAACATCTTGGGAGCTAGTCCCTTCATTCTGTGTCATTAGATTAAAATATAGAGATAAAGGAAGTAGTAGAAACTGGTTCTAGTTTTAGCTCTTTCTCTCACTCCCACTGTACTCTTTCCCTCTCTTCTCTCTTTTCTCATTGCTTCCTTTTCTATGCAGTATAGATAAATAAAAGGCATGAATTCATGCATTAAGCAACTATGAAAGAAAAATTTTGATGGATTATGAAGCCAGTGACACAGAACCCTAAGAAGTGGTACTACAGCTCATTTGCAGAAAGACAATGAAGACAAGTGAAATAGGTTGATTCATGTGTTACAAAATGGTAGATACTCAGACATTTTTGATATTAAAACTGTAACACTAGGGAAGACCTATATTTGTATCTTGTTGTTTTCTTAAGGTCTACAGTAGATTCTAGTGTTCCTCAGTGAAAGAAGATGTGCCTAACCCTCTAGAGACTTGAGGCCCCAGTGAATGGGTTTGGTGGGGGATGTGGACATTCTCTTAGAGACAGGAGGAGGAGAAATGGGATGAGGAACTGTCAGAGGGTGGACCAAGAGAGAGATAATGACTGGACTGCAAAATTTAAAAAAGAATCAAACATGCTTGTAGTTGTCTGTAACTGCCCGTTCTGCCCCACGTTTGGGGGCCACTTTGTAACAACCCATTCTGCTGCTCCAGTCTGCAGGTCAGGGTCTAGCAAGAGAGAGAGTGGGGATGGAGGGGTGAGAGACACGAAGAATGGAGACAAGACAGAGTCTGATCAAGTCTCGTTTATTGAAAGCAGTGTGGAGATCACGAGCGCCTAGCCGTGTGGAGACCATTTGCGCCTAGCTGCTGGCAGCACTGAACAGCAAAGCAAGATATGTGAGAAAAACAAGATGTTTATCAGAGTGTACTCAGCTGTTGTGGGCTGTTGAAAACAAGTTTCTTGTCAGGGTATATGGCTCAAGATGGCTGCAAAGATGATAGCCGTTTTTGGATAGGAGTCGGCTCCCAACAGTTGTCAAGGTAATTAATAAACAGTTTTATATCCTTGCTATGTACCTACCATTGTGCTGAGTATTGCACATGGGTTTTTATCTCTTTTATCCTCATTGTAGCTCTAGAAACTATGAAGTACTTGCTTTTTCATTTTGAAGATGACTGAAGCTTTGGGAATTATGTAGATGGTCAAAGTCACACAGTTCTGTATAAAGGTATCAGTACTAAATATATGTTTGCTTAATTTTTGCAGGAGGACTAACAGGTGTTCTGCTAGTATGCTGTTCTTCTCATAAAATAATTTTGTAATCTAAGTGAGGAATGAAAACAAAGAAGTTTTTGGAAGTACTTGGCTTGGTATTTGTACTCCACTAAATATCAGATACATCAAGGACTTCCTCACAGTTTATCATTACATTTTAGTGAAAGTAGAGATATCTTAATTCTAGATTTGATTGAAACAAAATGAAATTATTTGTGGTCTGGATGAATTTGATAACTACTATGGACTCATGTCTTTATATTTTTTCTTATAAAATATTTTAATATTCTTGTAGAGTAAATGCACCAGCCACAGAATATTCCCTCATTCCAATGATAAATAAATGCCTACATGCTCAAACATGCTAGATACTTAAATATAAAGAATAATTTGTACAAACATATATATGCTTTGCATTTTTGCTCAATATAAATAAAATTTACAGATTTAAATATAACATTGTTATATTTAAAAGCATATATATATGTTTTTAAATATGAGTTTGGAGAAATTAGGCAGGACTATGGAATGCATGAAAAAAAAACACATTTAACTCAAAAACATGCAAACTAAGCTAAGCTCATGGAAATTTCAGAAAGAAAAATGCAAATGAATACTAGAATTAGATATTACCACTACTCACCCCACAACTTGCTAATATTTTTAATTCTTAAATTTATTTTTTCTTTTATATTTTTACATAAATAGCTTATTTCTGTTATTTTTAATCCTTCATCTTTATCCTCACGCCCTCTATGGAAATCTTTCTTCTTAAGTTCACTCACTCCTTTCAAGTCTTCCACTGTTAAGATTTAATTAAACTGAGTTTAATTCAAGATGTGTATATACACATATGGATGGGATAATATTTCCTGGAGCACCTTACTAGAGGCTACAAAGTGATGTATTTTCTCTTTAGGTTATAGGTGCTGTTTAATGTTTTTAACCAAATATTGAACATATTATACAGTGAAAAGCACATAGTTTGATAGGAGAACTTTTTATTGGGGGATCTACATTGTCAACCAGCTGGATGGTTACATATAAAATATGTATTGTGATATTTAGAATGTCTATTTACAGATATTTAATCAAAGAAAGCTGAAATCTATACAAAAGATGTTGTGTAGACAAATGCTTAGAGCAGATCCAATCACAATAGCATCAAGTTAGAAACAACCCTACGTCTATCAAAATCTACTAGTAAATGTGAAATAACTATTAGTAGAATGTTCAAATACAAACAGCAAAATATCAAGTATAAAACTAGAATATAGACAGAGAAGGAAATTACCAATACATTCATAACATCAAGATTTTATATACAATGTCAGAATCTAGACACCATTGATTAAACACTCCTTAAGTATATTTGTTGGCTTACTCCTTAAGTATATTTGTATACTTGCATACAAATATTGTATTATACATATATATATATATATATGTACATATATATATTCATACATTTTTACGATTTACAGTGTTATATTTAAGTCTGTAAATTTTATTTTATTTACACTGGACTAATTAGTTCAATTAATATTGTTTTCTTTTAAGAAAGTCATGTATTGATGATGAAAAATTTTGCAATTTTACTAATTAGAAAATATGGTTAGAAGAAATCAGTGATTAATGTTAGTGTCAATTAATTATACTGACTTTATACAATAACAATAAAACACATTTTCTTCATATCATATAGTAAAAAGTTTTCCTTACTGAAAATGCCTACAGGTCATATTATTATTATTGATTATTGAACTTGAAGAATCATTCTTATAATGTTTACATACATATCAAAACTATATGTCTATATCTATATATTTTTATATTACATATGTATATGAAAATGTTAGCCACCAGTCTGATTGCAATATTACATATTGTATGCATACATAATTATTGCAATATGTATCAAAAATTAATAATATGCTATTAAATAGTGAAACATGTAAAGATAAATCTCTTTTTTTTTGTTTGTTTGTTTTTTTGAGACAGGGTTTCTCTGTGTAGTTCTGGCTATCCTGGAACTCACTCTGTAAACCAGGCTGGCCTCGAACTCAGAAATCCACCTGCCTCTGCCTCCCAAGTGCTGGGATTAAAGGCGTGCACCACCACCACCCGGCTCAATAAAGATAAATCTCTACTCATTACTGGAAGGAAAATTTGCATTTTCCCTTGAGAACATTTGTCAAAAAATTACAATACCTTACATTTGATTGTTGATAGGGTAACCATATTTCTAGACAGGGAATAGAGCTTCTGTTTCTAAGTAACAAGAGGGAGTCTGATATACACAGACTAGGGACCAAAGTGCTGAGAATGTGCTTTTGCTGAGAATGAGGTATATGGAAAATAAAAATCATTAAAGTTGTAGAAATTATGACAATCTAATTGAACAAAATTTCTATTCTTTTGGAAATTTCTGAAGGTACCTGTGAAGAGATACATGGCCCACAATGTGCATCTGTTCCTATGGGAATGTTGGAGTTGTTTAGTGAAAGATAAAGGGAGAAGCAGAGCATTTGAGTAGTAATAAAATAAGATTTTGCATCAAAAATATTTTGTCTGGATAACAAGAGGTATCTAGAGCTTTAGCTTATTTGGATTGTTTGAAGTTAAAAGATGATATAAATATCTATATATCTGCCTCTGTTGCAATTGCTACTTTTTTGTGTCATGTCATTGATAGAATTCAATGCCTTGAACATGTAGACAGGTACTCTGTCATTAAGATACAAGAAAACCTAACCTTCCCAAACAACAGAGCAAGCTTCAGTGTTCAAACACATGACACTATGCAGGATATTTCACACTCAAACTTCAACAAATTTTATGAATAGATTGTATGTGAATCCAATACTTCATCTCTACTTCAAGGGAAGCCCCAGAACCAAGGAAAGAAATCTTTCCACTGACATAAATGGCTACCTATCCATTGACTGTGCTAAGTAACAGCGTAGAAGCAACCATGTATAAGAGGGATTCTAATCTTGATTGTGATTTTATCTGTAAACACATATTAGTAGTGATGATCTTTTGTTTCTCCTCAGCTGACTGAGATGAGTAAACTAAAATATCTTACATTTCTTCTCCCTTTCCAAATCCCACATGTGTAAACTTCTAGACAAATACTTAATTCCTGACAGTTATTTACTCTACCCCTATTTTCTTGTCACAATTGTTTGTTCATGATAACTCAAACCTGTCATTAATCTTAAATTGGAACTTAATTTTGGAATGATCTTGTCCCATCCATTCTGTTCCTCAAACATTGTATGCCTTCTGGCAAAATCCAATAAAATTTTGAGACACTTCAAATTCCACTGTGTCCAGCCCTTCTGATATTGTTCCCCTGCCTGGGATGAGTCATGCCATCCCTTGGGCTTGGCTTGTAATTACAACATGTCTTTGAAAGAATAGCTGCTTTATCCTGGAGCTACTTTTATATCTGGATGGTTCTACAATTAGATTGTGAGCTCTTAAGAGTGAAGATGTGATTCGTTAATGTTTTCAATCAACCACCACATGCAGTATCTATAGTTTCAAGTGGCCTAGATATGTCTTTTATACTGACATGAAGAAAAATGGGAGTTGTCACAAAAGCAGTGTTGCTTTTCCAAAGAAAGAAATGATACAAAGGACAGAATATGTACTTTGTTGTAGGGTTAGACTGTCTATACACAGTAAATACAAAGACAAAACAATAAACTTTCTAAGTTCTTGAAGACATAGAATTGAACACAAAGGAAGACAAGCAGACAATTTACTAAATAGTAATCAGAAGCTCACAAATTCTACTTCAAGCTGTTCTTGTAATGGGCATGACACTAGTCAATGTTAACTAAAGACATAAGAAATGAGAAGACTCAAGTTTTAACACAGACAATGAGATCAGTTTCTAATTGAAGGTAAATGGCAAGACTATGCTAATATCAGAAAAATGAAGCACTGGGTGATACTATTCTAGATGCTTGCTTTTGTTTCCTCCAAATGCCATATTCTGAAGTTCACCCCAAGTAATAATGTCTTTTGGAAATGTAGCCTTTAGGGAAGTGATTAGATGTCAAGGTTATGGGTTCACAGATATGTTTAGTGGTCCTGTAATTGAAATATTTTAGAGTTCATTGTCTTTTTCACCATTTGAAGACACAGCAATGAGATGCAACCTTGGAGCCAGGAAAAGAGAGTCCTCAGTAAGCAGTACATGTGCTGGTACATAATCTTTGACTTTATAATTTATAGTTTATTTAAGTTTTAAGAACACAAGATTGCAGTTTGTTTCCCACTCAGTCTGTGGAATTTTATAATAGCAGTTCACAATACAGATGGTTCTGAGTCAATTGCCACTAAGAAGGCTATAGACAGCCGAAGAATAAACAGATTGAAAATAGAAACATTAAAATCATAGGGAAATGATATTATAGGTAAAATAAAGGTCCACAAACCTTAAAAATATATTCAAGAATAATACCTTAGTTGTAAAGAGGATGAATGATATAATGCTATAAATCCTTAACATATACAAAAAATTCAAACTGATGAATTTAAAGGTTTTGATGTCACTAGTATAAGTAAGAAAATTGTAAGATGCTTGGGAAATACCTAGTTTTTTTTGTTTGAGTTTGCAATAAAACTAAAGTAAGCATATATTTTCCCAATCAAATTGTTGACTGAACTAGAAAAATGTGGATGAAGCATGAGTAAAAATGTATGTTTTCTTAATTTCCCTCTCTTTAAAAGTAACATGTGAAAACGTTCTAGTCTAAAATAATTGTGACTCTAAAGCAGGAAAAAATCTTTTCAGCAATAAGTAAAACCATGTTTAAAAATGAACTTTGTGAGTCAGACAATAAATAGGTTCAAGACAGGTATATTATACTTCTATTTTAAGCCTCTGTGACCTCACTGCGAGGTGTTCAGTCTTTCTTGGCTCAGTGGTCTCATGTGGGAAAGATACAGCTTCTGATTGCTTTTATGATATAAACCTATTGAAACCCCAGAAAAAGAGATACATGAAATATAAGTAAATAGATTTAAAGAATACCTTGTGTGACCTAGAGATTTTAAGAATATGGACAGTAGATCATCTCCTGGATTTGGGGAAATCAGCAAATAGTAGGTACTAGTAGAAGAAAACTGGAGAAAAAGTTAAACTATACTTGAGCTTGCCTTCAACTCCAAGTTACTAAAAATCCTTGAATGATGAGTATTATGCTTTGAGTGACCTAAGGCTATATACATCAACTTTAAATGAAGAAGGAACTGCTAAAATTTGTAATAAAGATGGAAACAATCCTGATGTTTATCCTAAGTCATATAGGAGTTCTGACTTACTAAATGATTAGGGTTAAAAATTACTTAGGTTTTTAATCCAATATACTTTTTACATAGTTCACAATTCAAAATATCTAACCCTTTATATCCCATATTTTTTGTTTCATCCTGTCCTTCTAAACTCAGTACCAATCACTGGATTCCTCTCTAGTAAATGGTTAAGTTATTTTTGTAGCTTTGTTAGTTGGTTTCTAAAACATAAATAAAGAAGGCAGCATAATTGTGTCCATATATCCACCCATCTGCTTCCATACTGAGGAGAATGAGTTGGTTCTGCTCTGAGTAAATCTATGTCATATGGACTATAAGATTGTAGGCAGAATCTCACTTTGAATGACTCCATTTTAATAACGCAGACTTTGACTCAAGTCATTCCATTTTGTGTAGCTGTGCCCCCCCAAAAAAATGGCTCTTCATTTTATTGACACAAGTAAACAACCACCATCTGCCAGTACACTGGAAGGCACAAAATAATAAATAACTTATATATGGTGATAGATAATGACATGTAGAAATAGATCAGATCAACTCAGACACATGGGCTTTTCAATCATAGCAACTAGACTCTCCATCTGGGCCTATGGAAAGAAGTCCTTGAAGATCCAGTTGTGGTGGGTATGATGTCTTGTTATGAGCCTCATTCAGGAAAATTGATCTAGAGAAGAACTCTTGTCTTTGACCAGAGCTTGAGTATCCTGCAATGACAAACTGTCTACTTCAATCGGGCCTCTAATGGCCTGTTTCTGGGCCTGCATTTGATGTCTGCCCAACATCATTACGCTTCATAAGACTTCTTTTCTATGCCCCAGATATTCTTACCTGTGCCTGTATCAGCTCTACCTGACTTCAAAGTATCTTCTCTGACCTCTGTGACCTCTAATTGTAGCCTCTCATTGTGACCTCTATCTGTAGCCAGCGTATTGTTGTAAGAATTATAGTGAATATCTGAGAACTTATGCTAAAAATTAAGACTGGAGTAAAGTAATCTGATTGCCAACAGTCAGCTATCAAGCAATATCATGACATTTAGAGAATTTTAACCAACAAAAATGACATAACTTTTAAATATTTTAATTATTTAATAATTTCTAATATTTGAAACACAAATTTGCCATCTGGGCTTCTGACACAAGACAGTCACAACACATATTTGTTCATCCATCTGTCCATCCATCGTTGTTTATCTATTTATCTATATACTCATATTTTCATATACACCTTCTCCCTTCACAAAAAGGAACACCTTTCTCCTAAATTATAGTTCTGTTTCTGCATTTATGCATTTCTATATGACATTTCATATTCTTGCATATTACTAGCTAAAAATCTTTTACATTATATAATTCAATCAATTATATAGATAAATAAAATCTATTATTAGAAAATTTATTTTTATATTTTGAAGTTATAAGTAATTGTACAATATTAACCTTACACTTTCATTATTTTGAAATTGTACCATTTTAGTTAGAAAATGTTAGATTCAACTAGAAGTTTAGACCTTCTAACAAAGATAAATTTTTTCAGTTTTGGACATTTGCGTAATTAACAGGAAAGTGGTTAGCTCAGTGTATTTTTAACTATTATTTAACTTATTGTAATTAGATCTAGTATAATTCCTAATATTGAAATATAATTTATTTTTATGAATCAGTTGGACCTATTAGCTTTATTTCTACCATTTATAGAATATAAATATTATTTCCTGGTTTTTATAAATTAGTATCACAATGTTTGTAATGATGCAAATACATATTTTTAAGTCATCCTTATAAATTAAACTCTACATTGAGAGTTTTTTTCATTTTGATTTGCTCATTGACTAGGTATTCATACCTCCCACAAAATTAAATTAAAAATCCAGAACATTTTTTTCAAACTTTTATAACTATTCCTATATCTCTTCTTTGCATGTTCTGTTTCAAACATGTGTTTCATAATTAGATCTGTTGAGCTTTTCTATATTCCCCTTCAAAACTTTCCTTTATTCTTATGACAGGTTTACTGGTTTTCACATTTTTCTTTCACTCTGTTTCATTTCTTCTAACTTATAAGGTTGATGACCTCGTATTTGTGATGCTTCTTTCTGCATCTCCCAGACACTGGGATTACTGGCATAAACCACCATGACTGGTTATTTGTAGTGCTTATGATGGAGTCCAAGACTTCTTTTATTTTAGCCTAACACTCCACTGACTTCTCATCTACTCCAAATATGTGTTCCTTTATTTGCATATATTCTTGCTTTCTTAGAGCCTCCCTTCATGGCATTTTACAAGTTGCATAGAGTCCCTATGGACTTATTTGTTTTATCTGGTAACCCTGATCTGAAGAGTATTTGAAAACACAGTTTTTGACAGGCATAATTCATCTTATGACAAAATCCTGTGATACTATTAGTTCAAAGAAGGGAAATTATATGTACGAGAGAGGCAAGAAGGAGATTATGTCACAGCATACTGCAAATTACTATTAATGATGTTTGTATGCCAGATAGTCTACAGGGTACTTTGCATGCCTTACTGCAAGCAGTTCTCCCAGCAAGCAGAAAGAATAGAAACAGTTATATTCAGCCTCACACAGAGTGAGCAAAGAACAGGCTTAAAACTTTAAGCAATTGAATCAAACTCTAAGGCATACTGGGAGGTAAGCTCTGGAACTGATCTTGATTGTGACAATTATTTATCTTATTGTTGCTTTTTTTCTTTCAGTCAATCGATGAGCACTCTTTACCTCTGTGGTTTAAACTGCTAGGAACACACTCCATTTCTGTGGTTTATAGCACTAGGAGCATGCTCTGCACCACTGTGGTTGAAAGCAGTAGGAATAAAATGTCACCATTTTTCAACTCTAAACCACAGGGTCAGAAGTCTTTCTAAAACTTCTAATGTTGTATAAAATATTAACCTGAATAGTTGCACTTGACCACATATTGTTCAAGGTTTTGGAAGACTTATCTACTCATGGAAATCTTCAGATTTGAAAAGCAGTAGTGTTAACTCTGACCATGACGTTGTGCTTTTAGCCTTCATAACTCATTCTATTTTGGAATTGACCCACGACCACCACTCAACGTAGGTACCTCAAATGGGAGTCTGGGAATTAAAGGACAAGGACAAGAGAAGAATGGAGCCAAGGGAAAGTTCTGATCAAGGCTCAACTTTATTGTAAAGCAGCAGGCTTATAAAGACAAAAATCATAAGCTTGATGACATAAATCACCTCATGTCGGCAGTCAATGACATAGGTTTCCATTTCTCAGTACATGTCTTTTTTATCAGGCAATAGCAGAACTCCCAACATGAGCGAGGAAATTCTACCAAGTTGTGTGATAGCAAAAACAACTGATCCAATAACTTCTGCTATGCACGTCAGGACAGAACCTCCAAACTTTTTAATAACCAAGTCATCAGGCAATAGCCAGTCTTTGTTTCCTCTTTGATCCTACATTTACTGGATGAATTCTTTTTATTATTCCTCAGAATCACCTCTGCCAGCCTGGCCCAGCATCTACTTGAGTTTTTCAAACAAGTTTATACTTTTACATCTTATTTTATAATGTATGGGCTTAGGACATTTCCTGAGATGCTAAAGTTGTGAGAAAGATAGGCTTGTTTCTAGATTTCTTTTTCTTTTTTTTTGGTGGAATATAGGACAATTGTCTCCCAGTAGTCTTTATCTCTATTGAAACAGCAAATTCAGTCTTTACCGTTTGCATTTAAATCAGCGTGGTGGCTCCTAAACTCTAATAGGAATTATTCTTAAGTTCTGCTTATGGTTTTTCTAGTCCATATCACTCAACTAATCCAAATTATATCTTTAATACCAGTTTGGAAAACCTCTAAACCAGATAGTCAACTATATTCACAGCAATGACACCATTTTTTGATGATTCTTTTTCATGAGATACTTTTCATTGCTGTGACAGAACACCTTGTTGTTGGAAATCACTTAGAGGAGAAAAGGTATGTTTTGGCTCACAGTTTCAGAATTTTCACACTGTTCTTGTTTGATTTCTATTACTGTGATAAAATATCCTACCCACAAAAAGAGGGTTGTTATTTTTCTTAGAATGTCAGGTTTCAATCTATTGCTGAGAGGCAGTAAAGGCTGAAAATAAGCAGCTAGTCATATGACGTTAACAGTCAAAAGCAGACAGAAACTAAGCCACTCATGTGCCTGCTGCTTTTGATCAGCAGACTTTTGTCAATGTCATATAATTATGAATTCTGCCTAGGAAATGGTACAGCAATTGACAAGGCAATCACACATACAAATGCTCACGGGTCAATTTGATCTAGGCAATTCTTCATTGAAATGTTCCTACTATATGATCCTAAATTGTATCAACTAAACATTTAAATTGACCAGCACACAGACTATGGCTGGCTCTTGAGTTTGCGGCAGTATACCATATCATGGTAGAATGGCATGACAAAATAAAACAGCTTACCTCATGTTAGTAAGAAGACACAATATCTAGAGACAAGATATATTCTTCAAAAGCAAGAGACAGTGACACAGTTCTCTGAATTAACAGCCTGGGTATATAGAAATTCAACAATAGATTAACAACTAATGAAATTGACATCATCATGATCCATTTGTTTCTCTAAAGCCCATGAACTTGCAACTCTAACTAATGAATATTGTGGGAACATTTATAGATTCAAACTATAATAGATTTTCTTTCTCTATAGGGCTACTGTTGCAGTCTCTTACTTTCATTGTATTTCTCTTAGGATGCTTATCCTAGCTTAAGTATTCAGTTTTTCTGCCTTCTGAATAAAATAGTTATGTCACCAATGTTAGTTGAACACTATTCATGGTAATTCTCAAAGTTAGCTGTCAGTTCTTTGGCTCCTAAAAGTCAATTGTGTCCAAAGGACATAGAATTAATTCTACTTTGATTTGTCCTAGAGGTGCTTGCTGCTTTATTTAATTAAACTCTAAAGGATGTTAGGAAGCAACTTGTCTTCACACTTTTCATTCTATGTGCTCTTTATACCCAAATGATTCTCCCTGTCTTGAAAATGCATTACACCTTCCTCTTATAGGTATTAGCACTTGAGACTCAACACCACTTGATGCTCAGACATCTCTTCGGAGTGTTTTAATAATACTCACCAATTTTCAAAACTCAGGAAATAAAGATTGTGCAGTAACCAAAGGGTTGAATTGCTGAGTTATTTTCTAGGCTTTAATGATGCCACAGGTTTAAGGAGACACAGAACAAAAGTGTTCAGTAAAGTCATTTTCTTATTCCCTTTAACAAAAGTTGTCTTAAAATTCCAATTTTGAATTTCTTATTTTATCAAATTTCTAATTAATTCTAATTAATTAGGATTAATTTTTAATTTCTAATTTTTAAATTTCTTACTTTACCTTATTGGGTTCAAAGACATAAAGAAATGAATGTTTTTTCCCTAACTTACACTGAGAGAGAGAGAGAGAGAGAGAGAGAGAGAGAGAGAGAGAGAGAGAG
>NW_021604615.1:937302-953047 GCF_004785775.1 Grammomys surdaster
AGAGAGAGAGAGAGAGAGAGAGAGAGAGAGAGAGAGAGAGAGAGAGAACTTGCAAATTATGGGGGAGAATATCATTATTGTTCACAAAAGAATTTTACTGATCTAGCTAGCTCAAAGTTTTCATTGTTCAGGGTTTCTCTCAAATACTTAGCTACACAACGCAAATCTGTCAATTTCACACAGAGATTCAACTGAACATAGAAAGCTATATGATAGGAAAAGTAAAGGAACCCTTTGGTCTGAGACATGTGTATACTGACATTAGGCAAATATATTTCACTCTCAATGCTCAGGACCAGAATGCATATCATGGTGAGTTTTGGGATTACTAGATTACATCTTTTGTGGTCAAGTAACACTCAAATATTAACTATAGCTTTCAAATTTTCCCTTAAATAAAACTTTCTTCCTCCTAATAGAAACATTGCATTTTATTTCAGAGAGCCCTATAAATCCAAGATGTTCTCAGATAAGTTAGAGGAATTTATGCACTAGTAAATAGAATGTTCCACTAGCAATAATACTTGTCAGTTCTGATCCCGATTCTCTCTTCTGTCTAAATAGATGTAGCATTTTACCCTGAAACTATGCCTGGCTAGATAGGGGTGATGAGTCTCAGTAAATTCATCATTTCAATGGAAGATATAATTAAGCCTGTAGAGTGGAATCGATTATAGTCATTTTTAGCCAATAACATTTTAATACATTTTAGTAAACTTTAAGGGATGTCTGGGATTTCTCAGCAAGAGAAGCCCAGCACAGAGAAACTCAAGTCAATATATTGTAAAGCCATAAAAGGTGTGTGTGTGTGTGTGTGTGTGTGTGTGTGTGAGAGAGAGAGAGAGAGAGAGAGAGAGAGAGAGAGAGAGAGAGAGAGAGAGAGAGAGAGAGGCTCTGGGGCTTATCTATATAATGTATATAATGGCGTATAATGTATATCCTTTTATTATTTCAAGGCCTATTTTTCTCATCTAGAACATAAAGAGTCTAAGTCATTCCCAAAATACACTGAACACACACATGTTCCATCATTGAAAGAATTCATTTTGAAGCTTGTCAAATCAATATGCCCATATATATGTCACAATCACTATGAACTCTGTTTCTTTTTAAAATAATTCACCCTGAGAACCATATTCTTAATGCATGAGATGGAAAATCCACGAGCATGAGAAATACAGGGCCTCAAACCAAACTAGAAAATCATAATTAATAATAATATAGTTAATAATAATGTGATTTTATTGTTATATGAAAATTTTATTGATACATATGTGATACTATATTATATTAATTTTATTATTATTTAATAATAATGACAATAAGTCAAGAAAAATGGTGGATTACATTGAATAATTCATTAATAGCTTGCAAAATGTCCACATGAACAGATATTTAAGCCAGACAAACATGAGTCACAAGCAAGCTGTCCTTCCTAACATACAAAAACAGAACAGGAGACTAGAAACATTTTGAGAGAAAGAACTATCCTGTGACAATCTAGTTTGGAGTTATTATCTTTATTATCCCTTTAAGTCTTTTTTGTCACATAATGTTTCATAAGAGCTTTTTATTTTATTTTTCTTTCAATCTTATTTGTATTTTTACTTTACATTGTTTTATTGTAATTATTTTTTATTTTATTTTTTATTGGAGATTTTATGGATTTACACTTCAAATGTTATTCCCTTTCCCAGATTTCCCTCTGGATCCTCCCTCTCCCATACTCCTCCCCCTGCTTCTATGAGGATGCACTCCCTTCTACCCACTCACTCCTACTTCAATGCCCTGACATTCCCCTAAACTGGGAAATAAAGCCTTCAGAGGACAAAGGGTTTCTTTTTCTATTGATGCCATACAATAGCATCCTGTGCTACATATGTGGCTAATTTTTAACTTAATATTTTAAAGTTTCTTCTTGCACTAGAAACTTACATAAAGTTATACTTTTTATTTCAGCAATACAGTAGCTGAACATGGCTACAATCCACAGAAAGAGTTGTGCTCCCAATTAATTGTAAATATTTTATAGTTTCATAAGGTTACCGTTTAGCCTTTTGCAGGCCAAAGGTAATTAAACAAGGTCTACCCAAAAGAAGAAGATCTACTATAGTCCATCAATTGATCCAAAGGCTAATGTACAGACACGTCTTCATGGATATACTCAAAAACACTGACTTGTAAAATGTTTGCTTACTCCTAGGAAGAGACATAGATATGGTCTTTGGTGCTATGTATCCCTGAATGTAAGTACTATATCTAGTTATTTTCCCTTCATAGAAAGCTCAGTGAATAACTGAACTATTTATCATTGATGAAAATATATTCACTAGTCAATAATAATAAAATTTTGGCAAAAATTTTGGTCCTCTTGTGGTAAAAACCTAAAATGACTTATAAATATGTGATGCAGTAAACCAAAATTAAAATTAGTTGATAAGTATATAACTGTATTGATTTTTTCACTAAAAGTAGCATAATTTCTAAATAAAATATATTTATTAAACACAATAAAATAACAAAATAGTTACAGATATATTCCACAAAACTATTATCAATATATCTCTGTGTTTATATTTATAATGTTTAAAAATGTACATACATGTATTAATAAAAATTTTATCATATTATATACTTATGAAATATCATTTAATCTATTCAAACATATATGTAACATATTTACATTACATAGCATATTTTAGTTTAGTTTGAATGTTTGTTTTTGTTCAGTTATTTCATTCCAATGTACAAAATCTGAATTTATAAAAAATTTAACGTCTTGAGATAATATCCACTGGTTTTTCATTAATTAAGTTCTATACATGATGATAACTTTTGAGTTACTTTCTAAAATATAAGCTCCAAATGGTAAAATATCATGTAGATGAAGAGGATATTTTTCTGAATGCCTGGAATTCATAACTTTGTTTTTAAAAGTATACTTACAATGTTAAATAGCCATTGTCTGGTTCAATTGTCTCATTTATCTGATTTTTCTGTAGTAGCACATTGGTAATGAGTGATGTTAAAAATTCAAAACATTTGAAGTAATATTTGTGATCTAAATATCTACACCTTTACACTCAAACCCTCAAGGCAATATATATATATAATTCTAATATATTATTCAATATATATATTTCTATATATTATATATATGATACAGTATAGGATAGCTTTCTTTACCATGTTGGGAAATTAGATTTGTCTTAAATACTTTTCTGTGAATTATAAAATTATTCTTGGAGACTTGATTGGCAGGCATATTGTTTTTAGAAAACTGTTACTTGAATGTGAAATATTTGTAAAACTATTGCTTTTTTGAACCATCAGCTTCTACCTTCTAAATTCTTGTGTCATAAGTTGGAGATGTTCCAAACAATAGCATGACAAGTTATTCAATTACTTCCTTAATACCTCATTCACTTTCACTGTTTGTGCAAGTTGGGCTCCTTTGTTTTGTTTTCTCTGATAATTGATAATAGATACTTTTTCTCACATAATATATGCTTACTATAGTTTTATTTTCTTCTATTCCTCCCAGTTGCTCTCTTCCCCATGCCACTCTCCCCAAAACCCCTAAATCAAGATCCATTGCGTTTCTGTCTATCCTTAGAGAAAACGTCAGATTTCTAATGAAGGATAATAAAATATACAAAATAAAGTATAATAATATTAAACAAAAACTTTTACATCAGAGTTGGAAAATACAAAAAGAAAGAAAAGAGCCCAAAACAGGGCACAGAATTAAGAGATGCACTTGATCACACACTCAGGAATCACACTAGAAGACTGAATTAGAAACCATAACACATCTAGACAAACACTGTGGACTTCCTACTTTGTTGCTTCAGCATGTGCTGAGCACCAGTCTAAAACCATCCAAAAGATGTTAGCACTCATATTCTATGGTAGGCTCAAGCCAGACTTAGCATTTTTATACTTATATCATCACTCATACACATATCTAGAGTTTACTTGCCTTTTATTCTGTTTATTGGGAGTAAAACATGCCATAATTGATGACAGGAAGAGAAAGGGGCAGGCTATAATGACTAGGTTGCATAAATTTCTACCAGGATTACTAAAGATGCTCAAATTAAATCCACAAGGTAAAGCCTAGAATTTGAAGTAGCTGGCATAAAATTGATTTTCAGAAAATTACACACACACACACACATGCACACATATACACACACACACATATATATATACATACACAAATACAAACAAACATTGTAAATGGCAACAAAGATTAGTGGTTAAGCTTTTTTCCTTAGACAGTTGTTTAGTTTATAGCATCATGTATAGCAGCTCACAATTGTCTATAATTTAAGTTCCATTCTAGTAGATCTCATGCCCTGTTCTGGCCCCTATTGTCACTAAATTCACACACACAAACTCTCTCTGTCTCTCTCTGTCTCTCTGTCTCTCTCTCTGTCTCTCTGTCTCTGTCTCTCTCTCTCTCTCTCTGTCTCTCTCTCTCTTTGTCTCTCCCTCTCTTTCTCTCTCACACACACATCACACACACAGAAATAAACATAAAAATAAATGAGTAGAAATTTCAGCAACAAAACCTTTGTATTTGTAGCCCTAGAATTTTATGTTTTATGACTATTTTGATATACCATATTTGTTATCCATTTATCCAAAATAGAATAAAAACATGTCTATCAAACCTGTTTATTAGCCTGTGGTCACTAAGAAGGAAAATGCAAAAGTGATGATTAAAAACTTTTAGAGATCTCCTGCTATTTAATAATACAAAACTCTTCACATAAATCTTCCTTAAGCTTTTTGCTTTTAATATTGTTTAGGAATTAATAAATAGTTTTAATAACATAACCCTTAAGAGCAAACTCCATGTTGCCTAGAAACATTAACTCTACTCATGTGCTAAGAAATTCAGATAATATAAAATATTTTCATATACATTCTCATCTTGCTTTTAGGAAAACATTTCTGTGAGTAGGAATTTTTACAAGCTGAATTGGTGATGTGTCTAAGTTTATTCCATTAGGAGGTTAGAGAGTGGATAGTAAAAGCTGCCCTTGCCCGCTTTGATGGCACTACAACTGTACCATTCTAGCTAGCTTTAATATGTGAGTATAAGGGACACACCAGCAAAGAAGAGTGAAATGATTATTTTTTCTTATAAATTCTTTCTGAGTTGTATCCTTATACAATCTGAATCAATATGGATTCAAACAAAAATAATTAAAATTTATTCAAATATATGTGCATGCATATTCATCGGTATGGGTCTATGTACGTGTGAGGGTGTTTCTACAAGTGTAAGCATGTACATGTGGCGTTTGGAGGTCAACTTTTGGTGTTAAAACTTTGGTACCATCTTTCTGTTAGATAGAATTTCTCTCTGAGACTTTGCTCTCACAGCATAGCAAAGTAGGCTAAACTCTCTAGAAAGTGAATTTATGGATCCAAATTCTCTATATTTCAAGTGCTAAGGTTTAAGCACTGCCAATAGCAGCTGCTTTTTGTTTTTTTGGTTTTTCATGGTTTCTGGATATTGAACTTATATCCTCATGCTTGTGCAGCAAGCACTTTACCAAGCGATCTATCTCTTCAGAGTCCAAGTATTTATTTTCCTTACTAATCATATGAAATACCTTAAAATACATAGTTGTTGGGGATGGCATTTTAGATGATTAAATTTTTCCTGTGAAATGTTTTTTATAATATATTTTGACCAAGATTTCTCTTTCCTAATTCCTCCAGATTCAATTCATATAACTTTGTTTTTTATCTCTTTCAAACAACCAATAAAAATGAAAACAAACTAAAAAAGAAAAACAAGAAACAAACTCAAAACTCCATGCAATTACACAAAAACAGAAAAAATCAAAATATAGAAGAAAAAGACAAATAAGACAAAAAACAGCCACAGCAACATGGGACCAAAGGGTCTAAAAAAGAAAAAGAAAAAAAAATAAGCAGTGAGTTCATTTTATATTAGCCAACTATTCTAAGCATGAGGCTGTCTTAGAGTTTCTAGTACTGCACAAAACATCATGACCAAGAAGCAAGTTGGGGAGGAAAGAGTTTATTCGGCTTACACTTCCAAGTTGCTGTTCATCACCAAAGGAAGTCAGAACTGAAACTCAAGCAGGTCAAAAAGCAGGAGCTGATGCAGAGGTCATGAATGGATGTTGTTCACTGGCTTGCTTTCTTTGGCTTGCTTAGCTTGCTTTCTTATAGAATCCAGGACTACCAGCCCAGTGATGGCACCACCTACCAAGGGACCTCCCATCCTTGATTACTAATTGAGAAAATGCCTTAGAACTGGATCTCATGGAGGCATTTTCTCAACTGAGGCTCCTTTCTCTTTGATAACTCCAGATTGTTTCAAGTTAACACACAAAACCAACCACAACACAGGTCTAACCTCAAGTATTGTTAAAATACCCAGTGAAACTTCATTGGAGAAAACTAATATTTTCATTGTTAGTGTTTATTGGTTGCAGATAACTTCTTGGCTAGGGGTGGGAGATCGTGTCCACTTCTTACTCATTTGTGGGATCCCCCATCTGGCTTGAACTTCAACATGTCTTGTGAATATTCCTGTGGTCTCTATGAGTTCATAAATACATCAGTTCTGTTGTATCTTGAAGACACTGTTTCCTTGGAGTAGTATAGTACCTTTTATTCATAATTTTTCTACATCATCCTCTGCATTGATTCCTGGGCTTTGAGGAGAGATATTTGGTGAAGACATGTGGGATGACTAGTTTTGATTATAAACTTTACTTGGATTGAAAAATGATTAAGACATGAAGAACTCTGTTCTAAACAGTGGTTCAATCTATTGATTGTTTTACATTCTGAGCAGACTATCAGGAGTTGGAGGAATTATAAACAGTGGGATGTGCTCATATGTGTAGTACAAATGTATCTGGTTCTATACTTCTGAACAACACATATTTTCCTAGATTCTTTATGTTACCTCTCTTTGCTTCTTGTCATGTATGAGGTGGATAGTGTCTAAAACTAGATATTCTTGCCTTTGAAATGTTCTTCTTCACCATGGTCAAGAATCAAGGGAGACAACAAATTATTGACTATAATCTCTAAAATCATGTTACATTATATCTTTTTTCTCCATCAATTGCCTTTTCAGGTATTTTCTGGAATGATGAAAAATCATTATGAGAAGTGATTTAGTCTGAGGCTCTTAGGTACTCTATGTATTTAAATGTTGACATGTGTTACAAGGTATGTCAACTTCATAGTCTTGTTACTTGGAATTATATCCCTCTGTCTCTGAAAGTACCAATTATGTTCTATTTTAAACTAGTAGCATACTATACATTTTAAAAATTTATTTTCTTTAATAGAAATTCTATTGAAAGCAGATTAATGTTTGTTTCACATTTCTACTCATCACTATCAAGCTTAGTCTGTCAATAAGTGATCAACGCATAATATCTGGTTCAATGAATGTATTCATCATTACATATGTGTGTCTATAACAAATTGATATAAACAATTTACTATCTAAATACAAGAACTGTTAATCAAAAGTAGCCAATAAATCTAAATTATAATAGGCTCAAATCCCTCTGAAATAAAATAATTATAAATATTTGATATTTATAAGTTAAACTGTACCCTCCAAAAGGTTTTTCTAATACCCACTAGTGGTGAGGTTCATCACATTTATAAATGAGGCTATTTAATAAGTTCTCAGGTTCATATGTGTCTATTAAGGTAGGCCTTGTTGTACCATGTCTGGTTTATAATGAAGTAAAAAGATATGACCTGAAGTAAAATAATCATGAGGAAACAAAGGCAGAGATTATGAATATGTCACAGCCAGGACCAGAACCAGAAGAGACAGAAAGGTCTGTCCTTGCTCTGGATAGCTAATGTTATATAAGTTGCTTGACTTCTGGCTTCTAGAACTAAGAAAGCATACTCCTGTTGTTTATGTCTCATAGTTTTTAATACTTTAGTATTATAGCACTCTAAAATAAATCATCAAAATTAGAAAGACTGACTCTCAAGAAAAGTTTCTTCAAAGCCTGAGCAACAGACTGAAGATACTGGGCTGTGAAGATACTGGGCTGTGACTCTGTGCCCTAAAAGAAGTCGAAGATTAACTACAGCCCTTGTATGAAGGTCCCAGTCTTAAAAGATATGTAATTTTTGTTAGATCCAGAAACTTAAAAAAATTATCAGGTAACTCACTGAAATACTGGGGTCCCCTTACATGCCTAAGAAGGAGAGTTGTGGTTACTCCCAAACACTTCATATTATGCAATGTGTTTCATCCTATTGGGATTTACTTCTTCTGAACATAACTAATTAATTTCTTTAAAAATGGTGACATATATTGATGATGTACTTAACTCTCATGCCTTCCATTCTAAATATAATTTCTCTGATTTTCATTCATGTTACTCTAAGAAAGATGTAAAATGTTATCTTAGAAATTAAGTTAAATTAAATTTGTCATAACACTCATATATTAAAGCATATTCACAGAATATATATTAGCTTAAAAGGTGAAGGCATCTAGATCAATCTTGTATTGATTCAAACAGTTTTACATCTAAGCATACATAGACAGTAATTAGCTATGTGTGGAATGCTAAATAAAATAGTTATAAAACAAGGAATGAATCCAGTGCAATAGAAGTAATATATATATATATATATATATATATATATATATATATATATATATGTTAAATGTAATATAGTGGTGATAAGTGGATATTAATTCACAATTCTAGATTTATTTAACCATAATTTGATAAATCAAAAGAGAACCATAATTTGATAAATCAAAAGAGACCTTCAATCTATAATAAAAGATACTATGAAGAAATTCTCAAGAATAGGATAAGATGAAAGAGTGGGTTTAGAACAAAGTAATAAAGCTAAGGCAATTTATTAAACTATCAACTGCCCTGAAAAATGAAAAGGGAACTTTACAATTGAACTCAAAAGCATAACTCTGAGATGCTATTATACCTGTACAAGAAAAGGCAGTTATCTGTACAATTTTTAAAGGTCAAAGACTTACACAGAAATAGATTGGTATGAACTAAGGTGGTAGGAAGCCACATTGACCTACAAAGTGGGTGTACCATTCTCCTGTCCCTCAGTCCATGCTTGTGACCGATAAGAAGCCCAGCAACAATATTTAAATACAGGTCAAGGCTCTGGTCACTGCAGGGCAACCAACATGCTCCATGTTTGCAAAAGATGCTGAGCACAACAACATTTCAGCATGTCAAGCAGTATAACTCTACCCTGCAAAAATCAAGCGATGGTAGTAAGAAATCAAATTGCTAAATATGTTCATTCCTCCAGAATAAAATTTAAAATTCTAGCAAACATCTTTCAGCGTGTGATTTTTTCCCACTGTGTTACAAAGCTTTCTTATTAGAGAATGTGTCAATAATGCTAATTCAGGAGAAAAAGCATGGCAAAAAATGTGGTAATTAGCTAAGGAGACTAAGATACAGGAGACAGTAAGACACTATGTCACTTAGTACTTGACATGCAGAAGGCAGTTCTTCAAATATGCTCTGTAAATTGCTGTTCAGTTATTTAAGCTTCTGCATCTGTTTTTGAGAAATGAAAGAACTAAGACATAAATGGGTTGTTTATGCAGTTACTTCCAGTTATAAGGTTTAAGAATCTGACCTTAGAACTTGGGCTACTTTATCATTAAATATTTAATAATACAAAGTGAGATGAGTTGTGTCAGTAGAAAATCCTACTGAAGAACACAGTACTAAAATAAATATATCTCTTCCTAGTACAGTGCTCCTTTCTAATCAGCAAATTGACACTAGGTTTTGAAAATCTGTCAAGTATTTTTTCTTAGATTTATATTTACTGTTTTATAAACAAAGAGCCTACATATGAATATATACTAATATACCCTCTGGATACCAACCCACCCTGGTGTCTCAAGCCATGGCAGCACTAGGTACATCCTCTTCCACTGAGGCCAGACAAGGAAAACCAGTTAGAGGAGCAAGATCCATAAGCAGAAAACAAAGTCAGGGTAAGCTCCCACTCCAGTTGTTGGACAAAGGCATGAAGGCCAAACTGAACATCTGTTACATATGTGCAAGGGGCCTAAGTCCAGCCCTTGCATGCTCTTTGACTTGTGGTTCAATCTCTGGAAACTCCCAAGGGTACAGGTTAGTTGACTTCATTGATCTTGTGGAGTCTGTATCGTCTCTGGCTCTTCAATCCTTCCTGCAACACTTTCACAGAACTTATATCCTAAGCTAATATTTGGTTGTAGGTCTCTGTGTCTCTTTTAGTCAGCTACTGAATGGAGACTCTCAGAGGACATTTATGCTAGGCTCTTGCCTGCAAGCATAACAGGGTATCATTAATAGTGTAAGGGACTGGTTCTTGCCATGTGATGGATCTCAAGTGGGGATAGTAATTCATTAGCCATTCACTCAGTCTCTGTGACATCTTTGTCCCTGTACTTCTTGTAGGTAGAACAAATTTTGTGTGGAAGGTTTTGTGGCTGAGTTTGTGTCCTTAACCCTCCACTTGGAGTACTGCTTGGCTACAGGAGGTGGCCACTGGAGGCTCCATATCCCCCACTACTAGGAGTCTCAGCTAGAGTAACTCTTATAGACTCCCTGGAGTATTCCCCATCTCAAGTCTCTGATCCATCTTAAAGATACCCCCCTCCCACCAATTTCTGTTCACTCTCCTGCCCCTCTCTTCTTTTGCTTTACTTATATTTGATCCTCCCTCTTTCCTCCTCTACTCATCACTATCACCTCTCCCACCCACTTGCCTCCCTCTATCCACTTCAGATGACAATTTTATTTCTTCTTCTGAGTAATTCAAGCATCTATCTTTGGGCCCTATTTCTTAATTAGCTTCTTTGGATTTTTGTACTATAGTGTGTATATCCTGTACTTTATGGCTAATATCCACTTATAAGTGAGCACATACCATGCATGCACTTTTGGGTCTGGGTTGTGATCACTCAGGATGGTATTTTCTAGTTCTATCCATCTTCCTTTACATTTCACAAAGTCATTGGTTTCAGTAGCTTTGTACTATTCCATTGTGAAGATAAACTACATTTCCTTTACTCATTCTTCAGTTGTGAGGCATCTGTGTTGTTTCTGGTTCCTGGCTATTACAAATAAAGCTATTATGAATATACTAGAGCAAATGTCCTTGTTGTATGGTAGAACATCTTTTGGGTGTATGCCCAGGAGTGGTATAGCTGGGATTTCAGGTAGAACCATTCCCAATTTTCCGAGAAACTGCCAAATTGATATCAAGAGTAACTGCAAATTTGAACACCCACCAGCAATGGAGTATTGTTCCCCTTGCTCCACATCCTCGCCAGCATGTGCTTTCCTTTGAGTTTTTCATCTTAGCCTTTCTGATGGGTATAAGGTGGAATCTCAGAGTCATTTTGATTTGCATTTTTCTGATGACTAAGGACATTGAAATTTCTTTAAGTGCTTTTAAATGATTAGAAATTCCTCCATTGAGAATTTTCTACATAGGTCTGTACCCTATATTTTAAGTGAGTTGTTTGGGTTGTTGGTGTCTAATTTTTGAGTTCCACATAAATTTTATAGATCAAGGGAATATAAATTAGAAAAGAAGAAGTCAAAGTACTGTGGGGAAAATTTAAAAAAGGCCGCCACAGCGGCGCAAGCCCGCCCCGTTGCGGGTCCCCACATCAGGGAAGAAGAGCTTATAGTTCCAGCGGCCTGAGGGCCTTGGCGGCGGCAGGCCCCAGTAACACGAGGAAGTCCTTGGTTCCAAAAAGGTTTATTGACATGACGGATAATAGATGGATCTAGGCATACCCCCCAAAAAACTCAGGGCCGTCCCGAGTTATATAGGGAGGGAGAAAGGGGGAGGATTAGGGGAGGATCTGGGGGAGGAATGTTTAATTTGCTCTGCCCTCTGGCCTTCATTAGTATGTAAATCTCTAGGGCCTGAGGCCTATATGTGACTCAATAGAAATGTGACTGTTTTCAGGATCCTAGATAATGGGAAGGACCGAACTCCTGCCGGTTCTCACGCAGAATTCCACGGAGAATCTCGGGGTTCTAAGTACCTGCTCAACCATGACCCAGGATACCCTTATACAGTCCCACAAAAGTACCACAATTTTCAGAGGATATGATAGTATACATACCAGGCCCCAATTTTCTACCAGAGAATTCTTACAGCTGATAAACACACCTTCAGTTGATAAATGTCTTCAGCAATGTAGCTGGATGCAAAATTAACTCCAAAAGATTAGTAGCCTTCCTTTATACAAAATATAAATGATCAGAGCAAGAAATCAGGAAAACAACATCCTTCACAATAGCCACAAATAATATAAAATATCTTGGCGTAACTCTAACGAAGCAAGTAAAAGACCTGTATGACAATGTCTCTAAAGAATGAAGTTGAAGAAGAAATCAGAAGATGTAATGATCTCCCATGCTCATGGATTGGTAGCATCAACATAGTAAAAATGGTCATCTTACAAAAAGCAATCTAGAGATTGGATGAAATTACTATCAAATTTCTAATACAATTCTTCGCAGACCTTGAGAAACAATTCTCAACTTCATATGAAAACAAAAAAAAAAACAAAAACAAAACAAAAACAAACAAAAACAAACAAACAAACAAACAAAAACAGGAAAGTCCTGAACATGAAAGAACTTCTGGTTGCATCCAGATCTCAAGCTGTATTACTAAGCAACAGTAATAAAATCTGCTTTGTATTTGTATAGAAACAGACATGTTGATCAATGCAATTGAATTGAAAATGCTAAAATAAGCCCTTGAACTTCATTAGATGGAATGGTTCCATATATATATATTTGCCTGTCTCAACCTAATTTTAAAACAAAAAAATTCTTCACAGGCATGCCTTGACACAGATGTTAAAGTGATTCTAGATCCTGTTAAGTTGACAGTGTATGTTAACTACTGCTAACGGATTCTGTTTTCATTTTAATACGCCAAGGACTATTCTACATGCAACTTTGGAGTAGTTCTTTTGCAGCAGAAGCCAATTATAAACTTGCTGGTTCAATAACCTTGGGTCATGCCTAGGCACTGTAATCATCTTTTATATCACTCTCTTTTTTATAGTTTCTCTTTCATCAAGTCATACACAAGTGATTTCAGGGCTGACCACTAGGTATTTAATATCCAGCTCTGTGCTCTTCCTTTCCCTGAAAAAACTATTGATACAAGTAACATAATACATACTGATTACATTGTATTTGCACATTTAGGAAAAATATGTCTGTGCACATGTTTGTATGTATCAACAATAAATGAAAAAAGTGGTCATAAATTTGTAAGAGAGCAATGGAGGAATATAGGAGTACTTGGGAAGAGGAGGAAGGGGAATGATGTAATTATAAATAAAATAACAGAAAAGATACAAATAATATATCATTGTCTTAATTTTTCCTTGAATTTACAAGTGTAAACGATCAGTAGAAAAATGTCCACATGTTCATCTTATTGCTTAGGGTAATAAATAACCACTGTACTGTTACCACTCATTGGATTCATCCTACCAAGTGTGTGCCATCTGTCATCTAGTGATGCCTATGCAGCAACACATTAATGGTACAGTTGGTTGTTATTGTTAGAATCCAAGAGTTTGCTTAAGCAATTTAATTGAAAGTGAAGAGACATATGTAAAAATGTCTTCATTGCATACAGAACTTTCTACCATAGATTTCAAAAGGAGAGACGGGGGATAAGAAAGGACCAAGGCTAGAGCTTAGGTGGATACATGCGTTCTATAGAACATAGAGAAAAGACAGGGAATGGGAGAGTATGACAATGACATTTTGAGGCCAAGAAAAGATATGAGAAAATTTCCCTTCAGGAACCTTTCTTGAATTACTAAAAGGATATTCTAAGTGCTGAAGAGGCAGAGGATAAAATGGTGGTGAATGTAAGGTAGCCACTGCAGGAGAAGACTAAGGTTCTTGAGTCACCTGAGTTTGAGTCTGCCTTTTACTATCACACAAGCTGGATTACATGACTTATAGTATCATCCTTTCTTAATTTTTTGTGAGAAACTTGTGGGGGATTATAAAATAATGAGAAAAGAGTAGAAAAATACTTCAGAGTATTTATTAGAAAAGAAAGACAAGATATACCATAGAAAGCAGATGGAATGAGATGACATAGGAGGAACAAAAAGAAGAGAAGCAACGAGGAAGACTAGAATATAGTTGGCATAAATTTTTCTAACTCTTCATTATCAGTGACATTGCTTAGAATTGGAAATAAAAATTAAATGCAAAAGAAATAAACAGGCTGCAACTCTCTATTTATAGGTACACCCTTTTATTGTCTGTTTCAAGGGATCAGTTCCCTCAGTTCTGATCATTTCTGTAAACCACTAAATGATTATAGGTGCAAGAACAGTAATCAAAGTAGAGAAAAGGATTCAGATCATGGAGTCAGTTGCTAGTGTCCTGGATCTTTTCTCTAAAGTGGTCACTTAGTGAGGCCATAGCTCATGGATCACCGGAAGAATAAAGAAAGTTAGAATCACTCAGCCCATTTCAGATTATAAGTATAATTATGGAGACACTTGTTGCAAAGACAGCCATCCTGGCTAATGGTACCTCACCTGAGTATTTGAAAGTTAAGCTTTTTATCCTATGGTGTTCTACCTCATAGCAAGGTCCTAAGCTGACTAGGCAAAAGGGAACCCTTGGAAGTTTTCTTTGTTTTTGTTTGTTTGTTTGTTTGTTTTGTTTTGTTTTTTGTTTTTTGTTTTTTTGTTTTTGGTGCATGCTGCTTAGTTAGGGCTAGCAGAACAGGCTCCATACAGGCTCCATTATATTCCATGACCACTTTGGTATAAATGTGTATTTAGGCTTTTAGCTCATCTAAGTTCTTCTCTATCCACCCCAATCTCTCCTAAAGAGGATGCTCCATTATATAAGCAAACAGATTGAAGAATGTGTCAAATGGAGCCTGCCCCTTAGTCAATAGGAACTGCAAGAAGACAAGTATCTGGAAAGTTTTGTGAACATGAAGAATAAACATGTTTGGGTTGGGAAGATGGATCAATGGGTAAGAGAATTTACCACCAAACCAGAATCACTGAGTTTAGTCCTTGGGGTTCACATGATAAAAGGAGAGGACAAACATTAGCAGACTGTCCACTGACTTCCACATGCCACCCTTATAAACAAATAAAATGTAATGAAACAAAGGTGAATACCTCAAGGTAATGAGAGCCAGACTGGAAAGTAGCACTTACATTTCTCTCAGAGGAACCTGTGAAAATGAGCATTAATAAAGTAACATAAAATGCTATAAAACTTTTAGTAATAAATCTTGCTATGCAAAAATAATTGACACCAGAATGTCTGGATTCAGAGAGGAAATTAACCTCTTGTTACCTATACAAAGGATTTTCTTTGTCTGCCAGGAGGACACATGTCACTTATGCATTTCACTCTACTTTGAAATATTATTCTCCAGAGTCTTCCTGTCCTGCCATCTCTTCTTGTTGCATCACAATCATGCATTTTTCTACTAAAATGGCTTTTATAATTCTACTCACCAGCAGGATACAAATCAAGTGATGTGCCTGGCATTTTTCTCTTTCGAAACCATGTAAATGTTAAAGTCAGAAGGAGGGAGGGAAGAAAGGTGTGTGTGTGTGTGAGAGAGAGGGGGAGAGAGGAGGGGAGGGGAGAGGGAGAGGGAGGGGAAGAGCGAG